>NC_056725.1:276483511-276533511 GCF_019279795.1 Protopterus annectens
ATCAGTTGGTTATGTATATTTAGTGTCATTGTGCTGTAACTCAGAGCAGATCTGAGTGTTGCCATTGAGATTCTTGACATAGCTATAGAATGCTTTGTGGTTGTCTTTAGAATCAGTGGTGATTTTGTTTTCATAACTAGCTCTGGAGGATTTTATGAGGGATCTCAGCTTCTTACTGAGGCTGACCAGGGAGTTCCTCCAACCGTGGGATTTTACTCTTTTTTGCAACAGTTTCTTTCTTCTGTTGTAGAGTTTGTTTATGGCAGAAGACCACCAGATTGGCTTCCTTTTTTTGGAGGATAGCATCTTGGTTCTATTAGGGATAGCATGATTCATGCACTCGTGTAAGTGCTTATTAAGTGCATTTGTGTAGGATTCAGCAGTTGTACCTCTTTTGTCCATCTGCATGGGTGTCGTGAAGTTTGCCACTTCTGTCTTAAGAAGTGTGAAGTTGGCTTTGGAGAAATATTTTTGGTTGTTTTACAAATGGGGGTGGGAGTGGGATGTGGATGTCTAGGGTGATTAGCTTTTGGTCAGATCTGGTGTGGAACATCGGTTGCCCATGTTGGTGATGACCAGGTCTAGGATATTGCTGCTCCTGGTGGGAGTGTGGATAAGTTGATCCAAGGCATTGGAATTGATGATTTCCAGAAAATGTTGAGCAAAAGAGATGGTACAAAAGTAGTTGTCCCAGTTAATGGTGGGGTAGTTGAAATCACCCATTATTAGGGTATTGGGTTGTACCTTAATATTTTCCAGTGTATCAAGAAAAGAAGAGTGGGAATCCTAGGGCATGATGTGGGGGTCTGTAGCAAGCTAAAATCTGGATTGCGGTTTTGACCAGAGTTAGTGGAACTTGGATAATCTTGGATGCATTATGCTGAGCAACTAGCTTGGAGGTGTGGATATCCTTAATGAATATGGACACACCTCCACCTTTAGTGTTTCGGTCCAGGTTTGGTGGCCGAAAGGTGTGGTATGAATTATAGCGTGGTAATGCAGGGGTGCTCTCTGGAGCTTTGAACCAGGTCTCTGCCACTGCACAGATGATGTTCTGCATTTTAAGGAGTGCCTCGAGTGAGTGCATTTTGAGGTTTAGACTTCAAGCATTGAGTAGCATTACCCTCAGATTTTGCTTGCTTGTACCTGTTAAGGTGGTAAATTTGTTATTTGCCATCTCTGGCAAAGCAGTGTGGTCTGCCGATCATTTCATCCCAGGCAGACAGATACTGGATTCCCTTAGAATGACACCAGAAGCTTAGCCAATTGTTGAAGTCAGTCATTTTGTCCTTGTACTGTGGTATCATTCTGAGTGATGGCAGTATACTTCTCAGGGCTAGAATCATACCTGCCTGGGCTACAAGATCGGAGAGCTCCCCCATGTCTCTTTTCATGTAGTCCATGGAGGTACGTCTCAGGTCATTCAAACCAACATGGACAATGAGAGAGTTATATTTGTACTTGTTGTGGAGTGACTTGAGTGCATGTGTTATGTGGTGGATCCTGGCACCCAACAGGCAGCTGAAAGTAAATTTCTCCTTGTTTAGCCTGGTGAGTGGAACATCAGTGTGCCTGACTATAGAGTCACCTATGACTAGAGTGTTGGGTACATTATGCCTTATGGGCTGTAGTTGAGTGTCACACTGAGTATGTGGGCTATGTGTCATTTCGGTTGTGTTGGGGGGTGGAGGTTGCTTGCATTTCTACTTTGGAGGACTTGGTTGTTTGGGTAGATTTTTACTGTGAGCCTCTGTGAATGTAGTGCGGCTGTGTGTGTGTTTTGGTGGTGTAGGTTTTGAGGGGCTATGTGATGAGTGTCGTGCAGTGCAAGTGTTTACCTTCTCATCTTGACTGTCTAGACCAGTCTTTGGTGAGGAGAGCTTTGCTTCCAGTTTGGCTATATACGTTCATCTCTCACAGGTTGTAGTGTTGGTTGGTAGGAGGAGAGGGTTGTCTGTGTACATGAGGCAGTTGCTGCATTGTCCAAAGATGCCCAGATTCATTAGGTAGACAGGAGAAAATGCTGGGAGCTGACCTTTAGACATGCCTGGATATCTGCTTATTTATTAAGTACTAAAACCTTTTTTCCTCTAGACAAGTGAGGAAAGTTGAGTGCTGTAGTAGTTTGTAGCTTATTTAGTGCTTACAATGAGTTCTGAACAAGTGCTGAGCTCAAATAAACAGATTTGAGTGTTAAAACTAAAAAGCTGGCTAGTTGCAAGGGAAAATTTGATGAGCAGACTTTATGGCGCCAGGAATAGTTTAACCTTAGTTAAGTGTGGGGGGGGGGGCTCAGCAGTTCACAAACAGTCCTGGACACAGCAAATCCATATCTGGACAAGACCTGCCACAGTAAAGGGGGGAAGCAAGCTTATAATTTTTTTTTTTTAGTACATTTTTTTTTTCAGTAAAGTGGAAATGGAGAAAGCTGGAACAGAAGTTAATTCAACATTAGGAATCTGAGTGGGTTGGTATTCACAAATGTTCACTATTAGATTGAATGAACTAGTGACACTAGATTGGCAGGAGTTTCACAGATCAAATATACAGTCTGGGCGGGCAACTGCAAAGCCAGCAAGTATAAGAACACCACAACACTAGGGAGGGTGGATGGGAAAAATTACAGTTCCTAGCTGTAGCCAGTAAATGAAAGTTTTAAGCAGATCAAGGAGCAAGCAAACTCTAGAGAATGCTTTTAACTGTAAACAGACAATTATAGTAATGCACACTATTACAGTTCCTAGCTATAGAACACAGAAACATTAAAACATAAAAATGCACATAAAAGCTCATTTAGAGCACTCACAAACAAAAAATACAACTCTCAGTATGAAAAAGCAATTTACAGTTAAGTAATTCAGTAAACATGCAATTAGAGTAATGAAACAGTATCTAGCATGAAAAATACAGTTAAAACAGTATAAAACAGTACATAAATCCAGTGAAACAAAAAAAAAGCTTTATAACAATGCAAAATGTAGCAGATCAACTGTATAGCACAATTATAAGTGTTTCAGAAGTGCAGTTCGGTGAAATAAGTGTAAGAAATAACTTATCCTGCTTTTGGAATCTGAAGGAATTTCCATTTGGTTTCAGTGATGAAATACAATCCACAGCCTGATAAATACAAGCATGTGTCACACACCTTGCTGCCCTGAAAGGCATACATTGATAGCAGGTTGTGGACAGTGGCATTATACATGGAACAGTGGCATGTGGGAGCATAATGTGTGAGTCACATTGTGTAATGGTACTGAGGTGCAGGTGTCAAGAAGACCTTTCCCGGCTGTGTTAGTAGTTGTCATTATTAGCAGGACTGCTACCCTAAGTATATCTCACATTGGTCATATACACAATTTCTGCTGCTGTCCGTCACCTTACATGAGGCATTTGCTGCCAAGCACATTACTGTCACTCTCAGTGATGTCATGGTACAAGTGGCAACTGCTAGACCAAAACAATGAGCCAATGTCCTGCTATTATTATAAGGTTGTCCAGTGTCTGTCATCCTGGGCTGTCATGACTGAATGACAAGCCTTCAACATAGAGCACATGCATCCATGGTTTCACGTGTGTGTGGATAATACCTAGGTTGCATTTACCCATATAGCTGTATTCCAAGGCAAATGTCCTACACACACAAGTAACACCCTGACACCTACAAGACAATTGCATTGGATGCTTATGCTAACCAGTGCTAGATGTGTGGCTTTAGTAATCCATTTGCTCAATGTAGAACCTACAGTGGGGAATACTGACATCTTTGCAGTGAGGAACACCTCACTGAAGGCTCTGTAGTGCACAATTGCACTACCACTATATAACTCAGATCCAGACATGTGGGCCATAACAGTGGTATGGACCATTCCAGGTGGTGGTGTCCACATATTCATAAAGGCTATTCACATGTAAAGACCACTACTCTGACATAACTCATCACAGATGAGTCAGGTTCAGGTGACAGTGGCAAATGCTGCATTCTAGGTTGTATCCTCATATACATCCACACCTTGTCCCCAAACTACCAACACACATCCATATGTGGTATGACATAGTATGGCAGACCACCAGATAAACTTCAATTGGTGGACTGTACCTAGGCCTACGTCAGCTGTGCAAAGTACCTATGTACAGACACAGCTGCATAATGTGTTATGCAATGCAATAATACCACTGTTTGTAACCAGCTCAGTTGTACACATACCAGGGTCCTTCAGATGTCTTCAGCATTAACACGGTCGACTGTTGCTGTACACCAGTAAACAACACTCTCATGGTTGGATATGACCTAACTGTACCTGCCCTGGATATGTACATCCCACACTCATACAACATAAATGACATTACCATAGCTTTCATTATCCTTTCTACATAGAGGTGGCTACAGTCATCACACACATGCACATGGCAGATAGCATGCTAACAGTACATAAGGTTTGATATCTATGTTGACAGAGGTAATATCCCCTCTCTACTGGTCACCCATAACACCTATCATATCATACAACACCGTATGTGGCATGTATGTCATTAGACATGTCCACCTAATGCAATGCCTGCAAACATACACAGATAACAGGATCATAAGACCTACACAAGGCCTGTATCGACAGACTCAGGGAAATCCAGCTCTGCTCTGTATGTTCCTGAGTAGTCACAGGTGATATTTTCATGACATGTACAGCCATGTGTGGCCACAGCTCCTACATATACCCCATGTCAACAGTTGCAAGCCATGCATGCCGTGTGCTGTCTGGACATTAGCCTTAGTACCACAATAGCCAGTATGTACTGGGGTGAGATGTTTACAAGCCACAGACCTTGCACATGCTTGAATGAGTGTACTGCCTAGCTCTAACATAGCACATTTCTGGCACTCTTCTAGTAAACATGAGGTGTGTGTGTGGCAAATAGGATGTGCTCACCATTGACCATTACAGTGCCCTGGCTTCACCATGATACTGTCAAGTAACAGTTTGTAGGAGCCTGACATGGAATAATGCTGTGTGTGTCTTGCTGATATGTGCTATTGTCATATATGTACACTTGGCTATTCGGTAAAAGTGGTTATGTCCTACCAGTACATGCATACAACATCCATTATGGTGTAATGCTCGGCTATGTTTCACACATGGTGTGGGAAAGGTGTGGAAGGTATCCTCTTGACCTGCTAGTGCACTTACTGATGTAGACTGCATATGTGTACATGTATTGATGTTTGTGTAGATTCTATGTGTGTGCAGTGTCTGATGTTTGAAGGTGACTGTTATCTTAGTACATCATGCTGTTGCAATACAGCCTCAACATTGCCAGCTGTATATGGTGATATTCTCTAAGTACAGTAAGCTGTATATGAGGTATGGACAGATGTTTGGACATGACTACTAAGTGGTGGGACTACTTTGCAAATGAATGATTACTGAGGACAGCTCACTGGTGTTTTATAACCATTCCTACAATAACCTGTGTAACTGCTATGGTCAGGTTTTGTTAATTGAAGAGGAAGACAGACAATGTAGAATGCAGTAAGGGTGACACTGAAGGCAAACCTCATGACACCTGTAACAGTAATACCTCCCCTGTGCATATATGTGCATATATCAGTATAATTTGCAAAGGAAAGAGCCAGTAAGCTTTGTAGTGAATGCAATAGTGCTGTACGTCTGTAATACCTATCATGAGATAGGCAGGTGTTTGATTCACAGTACTGGCACGTATGGGTGTGTCCATATATGTCACATATGGTTGGGAATACATCCCACATGTTTTCACTCTCCTGAACACTGTTGTTGACATCAGTACAGAGTGAAGTATAGAAAGAAAGGCATGGGAAGGTGGTTGAACCTCACACATGTAAAGTGTCTGTATGTGTGTGACATAGGTGTATATCTTTGTGAATGCCACAGTGTGTGTGTGTGCGTGTGTGTGTGTGTGTGTGTGTGTGTGTGTGTGTGTGTGTGTGTGTGTGTGTGTGTGTGTGTGTGTGTATGGCTGTCCATGTATGGCCGTCCGGTCCCTGGAGTGAGGCTGTATTTTACCATAGTGAAATGTTAATGCCCCCTTCCCCATCCACTCAATGCAATCTAGTATCCCTGTTGATATCATCAATCTTAGATGGGCATTCTAACTGCTTGTTAACATGTACACCCTGTGGTGTGACCTGTTGTTACATAGCCTACTGATGGACCCCCCTCCCCACAAACACTCACTGCACTGTAGTATCCCTGTCAATGTCCTCGATCTTAGACCATTCTGACTACCTGTACATGTGTAATCTCTGTGGCGCGTCTTGTAATTGAGTAGTACTATAATGATGATATGCACATAGGCAGGGGTTCTCATTCAAACAATGGCAACTGTGTGTGTGTGTGTGTGTGTGTGTGTGTGTGTGTGTGTGTGTGTGTGTGTGTGTGTGTGTGTGTGTGTGTGTGTGTCAGAGTGTGTGTTACTGTGTCTGTGAATCCCTGAGTGTGTGGGTGTGTCTGTGTTTGCATGCTGCCATGGCAGTGGGTATTACTGCTTCCCAATGAGAAGCCACTATTTACACTGGCCTTCACCCTTGTCATCCGCCATACCACTCTTTTATCTCGTCCCTGCTCCAGGTAACTATACCTGTGATGTCACCCACTATGGGTGTGACAGCTCTGAATACAGTAGTTTACTACACAGCTATCATGCTCTTGGATCATTAGAACAGTAAACATAATTGAAACATGGGAGATTATAACTGTGATGTGGAAGCTACAAAGTGCATGCAGGCATTGTCATACTGACCTGTGGGTAGTCAACATGTACATATGGGATACTAACCGCAAACACCGACATCCCCCAGCACATGCAACTACACCTGAAAGAGAAAGGTAGAACATCAACATGAACATGCTGTTAGTGTTGTTACACATGATAATACTGTCAAACGTACAAAATGCATTCTAAAACTGCAATACATGGTATGGCTGCTGCCTGTCAACACTACTCAACAATATTAATCTACAATTGTCTACCTAGTATGTTCACCCTGTACTTCAGACCATGTGAGCATGTCCCTGCACTGATGGTGTGGATGACAGGGATGCAGCACAGGCATAATCATATGCACATTGTGATAATGTTTGCCAGAGGCCTAGGCTGTGCCATTGGATGACGTCATGTATTTGTGATAGGGCCTGTGATATCATTGGGCATTTGTGGATGTTATGCATGTGTGTGTTGAGGTGCCCTACATTTGTTTTCGGTGTGTGTGTGTATGCATGCACACAGGTCTGGCATGTGGCTGGCCTACACAGGGGTATTATTGACAGCTGCAGACTGTACAAGGCAGGTTTCACAGTTCATGGTGACCAGCCATGGCCACGTGACTTGCTCCTGCCAGGGGTTGCACAGACACTACCAGGCAGAGGTCCAGATTGGGTACTGTCTGATGACACATGTCCACTGGAATTGTGTCCCTGTTGGGACCGTCCAGGACCACGTGTACATGACTTGCTGTGTCCTGGTATGGACTGCACAGCACCAGCTGCACTGCTGCTGCTACAGCCACTATGGCAGTGGTCATGTGCAGTAGCATGTTCACGTAGACCTTCAACAGGTGATGTAGCTGACCTACGTCCATGTGCCCGATGCCTCACTCCCACCAGATGTTCCAGCACAGACATTCCATGCTCGAGGATTGACATGCCATGGTCAAGGACTCCCACTATGTCACCTAATTGTCTATACAAAACATTTGCAAGATGATGGTGAGCATTTGCAAGTGCCTGGATGTTGTCAGTTAATGAACCGACAGTAGCCCTCTGAAGCCTCAGGCCTTCTCTGTTGTGCCATTCAGCACATGCCTGTGCCTCCATTACAGCCCAGAACATGTGTCTGGTGACTCCAGCTGATGTGCTTTGTCTCGCAGTTGCATGTTGGCCAGTGGTCCTCCTACAAGCAGCGCTGGGCACATGCCTGTGTGGGACATCACCAGTTAGTTGACTGGGATCATGGTGTGCAGGCACACCTTCCATAGTCTCCGCACGTCTCTGTTCCATGCTACCACCCGCCAACCATCCTTCCTCTATGGCCAGTGGTGATGGGGTATGTTTAGGCAGGGGAACTGTGTGCGAGGATGAGGGGGATACAGGTGGAATGGCAACCAATGGCACAGATTCAGCCCCTGACACCCCTGCCTGTGCCTCAATCATACTATCATCATAACTGATAGAGTCTGTGAGGACACTAACATCAGGTGGACCACAATAGGGCAACGCACCTACATCAGCACCTGTGAGGGGAAGACAAGAACTGTACATTACAAGTTATACTACACAAACAGACAGACACACACACAGACACACAGACATACTCAGACATAACCAAACACACAGACGCACAGACACACACACACGCAAACACACACAAACACAAACAGACACACAGACACACACGCTACATGCAGGTGATATGGCAGATTGCATTCAGCTTATACAGTTATAGTGGTAGTTATCATACACCCCTGAGTTGCACACAACAGCATGCATGTGTTATTGCAGATGGCATGCACCTTATACAATTATAGTGTTGGTTAGCATACATACCTGTATTGCACCATTTCTGTTAGTAGCCTATGCCCCATACCTGCAACACAATGCATGCACTTTGCACCATTGCACCGCACTGCCATGGAGTGTGCAACATACACCACATGTTAAAAGACCATCGCTGACCTTTGTACATCTACCACTGATGCTTTGTGTTGGCCACTGCCCCTATGTGTGAGGACATGAGCAGAAGGGTATGTCAACTGCATACTATGTTTGCCTGTTCCCTAGTTTGTATATCTCCCCCAAAGCAGTGCATGTCTGTTCAATATTATTCCGCCTACCCCTGAGCTGAGTCTAGACATTGTGCATGTGACTGTACACACATGTTTGACATGGCCGTCCCTACTTTGCAATGGTGCCACAGACCAGCACAGGTTTACAGTACACCGGCCTGCTGTGTAGTGTATGACCTTGCCAATCACATGTAGTATGACATGTCTTCTGCTGACGTTTTGAATGGCATGCATACATGTGTAACTCAATGGTGTCTTTTCCAATCTACAGTACGGTAATGGTGTCCCACTGCAGGTACGTGTTATACTAACATGGGCCTTCAGCTGATGCAGTGTTGTCTGTCTGCCCTACAAATATGCAGTGACATACTGCACATTGAGATGATGTGCATAGCCATTGCAGGGCATCATGTGGCTTTACAATTGCTATACAGTGTGTGCTACTGACACAGTTCATAGCCATGACTATGTTTACATGCAATACATATCTAATGTGGAATGTGACCCACGTCACTGAAGTGCATATACACTAAATCCTAATGGGGAATGTCTGACACAGGTCACAGAAGGGTATACGGATGACATCCCTGCAAATCTGCAACCATATTACTGATACCTGGCAACTATGCCCACATGTGGCTAACTTAGCAGTACTCTATGTCCCATGTGCCATCTGTGTACCTCACACACATGAGTAGCAGGCATGACAGTGATGTCTGACACCAGCAAGGTGAATGTACTGTATCTGTAGCCTGATGTGGTTGTATGTACATGTTGTGCAAGACATGTTTGTATTTGGATACTGTACAGGTGAATGCTTTCATGCCATGACACACTCAAGATGTTCAAGACATGTTATGTGGTGGTTTCATGTTATGCCTACACAAGCTGTACACAGGCCTGTATGATGTTTAGTGTTTCACATCTGCAATATCACCGTTACACAAAGGCCATAGCTGTATTGTGTCGAGCCAATGTACAACAGGGTGTACACACATGTTCATCACTTCTGCTGTGTGTGTGTTGCTTCATGTCTCTGGCCATTCTCAATGGCCATTTGTACACATGTTTTGTCCAATGGTTGTGATGGCCATCTTATTTCACATGTCAGTGTTATCCCATATGACATACACCCATAGATGTCATATGCTGAACTGAGGACAGGGTTATGAAGACAAAGGGTGGTATGTATGGGATGTGAGCCATCATGTTTTGTGGGATAGTTGAGCAGTGTTGCAGTCAGCCCACTACATGTCATGGACATGTCAGATAGCACATGACATCATGTGACATTCATAGCAAGGGTATAATCCACAAGGGTGTATCCTGTGGGCCGGTCATACTCCAGCTCCAACACGTTTAGAGTGTTTGCACACATATGCTCTCTGTACAGTACTGTTCATATTCCCAACATGTGTAATGCTGATATGTAGTACCTGTCCCTACTGTGAAACACACCTCCACCATTCTATTCACTATTGTCCACACATCTGACAGTGACAGTTTGGAAGGATTAGTGTAGGTGCTCCATATAATCTTCAATTGTTTCACATGGGTAACCACTGTGATGCATTGCAGGTCTGACCAGTGTCTATTAACAGGACGACCATACATTATGTGTATATGTGTAATGGCAGATAGCATGCGATTAATATGATACATGCATTTTCAAGCCTGGTAAATAATAACAATCTCACGTGACACAGGCTGCTGTTGCTGCAAAATGCCAGAGGTATCTAAACAGGAGTGTCACAGCAGTAAGCTCATTATCCACCCATGTGTGATAGCTACAGGGTGCAACGTCCATGTTAGCACATAAGCCAGTGCAATACACTATACTATGGAGTATGCACATCTGTGCATACATAGAGTAGCAGACTATAGTATGTGGCATGTGTGCATACATGCCTTGCATATGATGTTACATTACATATTGTACAGTAACACATATAACTATGTGAAATATAGTTGTGTTATATGTGCAGTAATGACTTACCAGGCAACTCAAGGCTCGTGGTTGAGAGACACCCACCTCCACAATACCAGCTAAAGCTTTTGGATGGAGATCTGCAGGTGTCCACAGGTTGGCCAGTAGCTCCTCGGTATGTGTGAGTGGGGGCTGGGTGAGTGGCCCCCCACCAGTTGCACCTTGCTCCCTGGCAATTGCATTAGCATGCTGTTCTGCCTGCTTTATGAGGTCAGTGCAGTGTCGGTGCACCTGCTGAGGTGCGATTGTCACTGCCAACATCATTTACCCTCCTGCAGAGTTCCTCCCACAGGGCATCCCACTGTTGAGCATCCTGTGGCACATGGCTGAAGAGTGTCATATGGTTGTCAAGGAGGTATGGGAAGAAGACCTCATCCTCCAAGTGGCTGTAAACTGGCAGCCTGCTACGTGGCATACCTGCAAGACATAATGATGGAGACAGGTCACTGTAACTCACAGAGAAGTACAGAAGTACAGCTGAACATACATGTGTATCACATTTATTAAGATTACAAATAAGTCTTTGAAAATCTACATGACACTAACACCACTGATGTATAAGTCACACACAGTTGACACTTACTGGTGATGTGATGTTATATATGGGTGTGTCATGTGATGACATTGCTCATACTCCATGTGAATGTTGTCTTGATGTGAGCATGTCTGTTTGCCTGTACTGGTGTCTTTACCTATCAGTACATTCCTGGGTGTGTTCACATTAATGCAATTGACCTTAATGCTGTGTATATGTCACATATATAGTCATACATAGCCATTAGGGACATGACCTGTGACCTTGCAGACTTGCAAGCATGTATGTGTTTTGCCATATATATATATATATATATATATATATATATATATATATATATATATATATATACCTGGCACTGTACAGCTGTGTAGCATCCTACCATGTATTGCCTGTGTTGCACATGTGTAACACATGGGACAATAGCTAACCTGATGGTATTTGCAGGGTTGGATATCAACTATAGCATGTATGGTCATAGTGATCTAGTAGGCTATATGCCCTGGGCCATTTATGACCCTAGGCAGACAGGTTACCTAGCTGTAGACAACAGATAAGTAAGTTTCAGTGACCAGTTCAAGCAGTGCCATAGAATTGATCCACAGGGTTACTGATATATTTGGCATGCGGTCATCACACCATGTTACAAATAGGGGCGATGTGCAGCTTCGCTGGACAGGGATGCATAGTATGGCAAGAGTATGTTAAGTGTATGGGACAGAGATCTGTCAGGCATGTTGTACTAGAAATGTGGATGTCCATGAAGTATGTGTTTATTTGGGATCAGGATGTGTTAAGTGTAGCATGTCCAACACCTCTGGGTTGGACATGGCTTTATTCAGGGTAGGCTGCATGCTACATAGTGCAGCTAGGGATTGGGAAGGGCAGTGTAGGCCATCTACACATGGGCAATAACCTTTAAAGGAAATGTGTGATCTATTATGGATCACATGGGTGTTGAGTATGGCTGAGCTATTATCTCTATATTCCTGGATGGCACCCTGCCATGATTAGGGGTGCCACATACGACTACCTGTCTGGTGTGCCGAAGTAACTATCAAAGGAAAGACTACTGTCCAGCTGCATCCCATACACACAGTTGCCATTATGTTGACCACTGTTAGGTGGTAGTTCATGGGTACAGGGTTTGTAACATAGGGGATGACAATGCAATACTAAGCTGTCAGATTGTGGCCATACATCACACACCACACATTTGACACACAAAGGCCCTTCTGTATGTTGAACACAGCACACATTGAGTCAACTATTGCTCCTAGTTCATAGTCATTTGCAAACATCAATAGGCTGATTCCTTCTGTGTTAGTCTGTGTGGTATAGATAACAAAGAGGGGGAGTACCAAGAATGAACCCTGTATTTCTGTGGCTGACACTGGTTTGATGTGCATGCATTAGTCAGACACCTTCTGTAGTGTAGGTTCTGCTAGTAGTCGAGTTGCCAACCAGTCCTGTGAATAGGAATATACACCTAGTTTACTGAGTGTAGCTGGAACACATTATGGGTGATGGTGTCCTACGACCTGGCAAGGTCATGATATGCAGTGTGAATCAACCTTACTGTCGTCTACATCTATACTGAGTATATCATATATGTTTATCATGGTTCATGGCCTTAAAGACCAGACTCCGCAGGGTAGTTGTGCACTATTTCCCATTATCATTGGTGTCTCCCCCTTTGTGGGGTGTGATAACTGTTGCTGTGCACCATTCAGTGTGTACACAACCTGACATAGAGCTATTATTGAACATGATGTGTATGTGGATAGCTGATTGTTCTTATATTTGTGTAGGATACACCCTGGGATGTTGACAGGTCCCATGAAAGCTGTATGTATGGCTTTAGAGAGTGCAGCTTGTACCTGCTTAGTCAATATTACAGGGGCCGTGTAGTGTATATGGATATATTACTAAGTGTACCTTTTGGGGGGGGGGTTAGGTTCTTCAAGACCCTATCTGGATGAACAGGTGCTATTTCTGTAGGTGCAGTACTTCCCATGCCAAAGTGCTGTGCAGCACAGCAGGTCTTGTCATTGCCCTTATGATTAATAACACAGCTATAGAATGCTCTGTGCTTGTCCTCATGATATGTGGCTGATTAGTTTCACAGTAGCTTTGTGTTGTTTTATATGGTGTATCTGCATCTTACTGAGGCTGACCAGGGACCACCTACACTCATGTGTGTTCACTCTTGAAACAGTTACTACCTTCTGTGGTACATTTTAAAGCATGGTACCACCAATTTGCCTTCTTGTTTGTGCTTGGTTGAATCCTGGTTCTGTTTCAATGGCACAATCACTGCACGTAAGTGACTGCTTAAGGTTCATTTGTGTAGGATTCAGCATTTGCACATGCATTGTCCATCTGCATGGGTGCCATGACAGTCACCACACTGCTCTTAAGAAACATAACATTGGCATTGGAGACTGACTATGTGTAGCATACTGTTAACCCTGTTTGTGTGACTACTGTGATCCAGGTCATTGGGGTTGATGGAATCCAACATGCATTGAGCACAGGTGTTGGCACATGAGGAGTCTTCCCAGTTCATAATGGAATAGTTGAGAGTAGCCATTATTATGGTTTTCTGTCTCAGACTTAATCTTCCCCATTACAGCACATTATGACAGTTGGGAAATCTGCAGCATGTTGGGTGATCCGTCGCAAGGTGCAATTTGAATTCCACTTTGGCATAAAGGTAGTTGCTCAGCATAATGCATCTGAAGTTATGCAAGTGCAAGTAGCATGGGGGTGTACATATCCTTCAGGAATATGGACACACCTGCAGCCCATGTGTTCCAATAAAAGATAATCGGCAAGAGGTGAGGTATGTGTTATAACATGATCATGCAGGTGTGCTCTCTGGAGCATAGAAACATGTCTTAGCCACTGCACAGATATGTTCTCCATGTTAGGGATTGACATATGTGTGTCCATATAATGTTTCTGACATGTATCATTGTGTAGCGAGACCCACAGTTTATTGCTTGGCTGTCCCTGTAACAGCAGTGGACCTTCACTTGAACTGTGCATGATGAAGGCACTATAGGGGAAGCATGAGCCCTAGGCAGTATCCAGATTCCCATGGGTGACAGGTACAGGCCCTGTCTGGCAAAGCATCATGGTCCATCAGCCATGTTATCCCAGGCAGGCAGATACTGGATACCCTTTGACTTGCACCACTACACTAGACAATTGTGGAATACAATCCTTTAGTCCCTATACTGCGGTATCATGCTGGCCAATGGCAGAATGCTACTTCAGCCAGGGGACACACCTGCATGGGCTACAAGACCTGACAGTTCCTACATGTGTTTCCATGCAGTCCAGGCTACTGCATCACAGGTCCTGCACAACAACATGGAATATGCCAGAGCAATGTGTATAGTTCAAAAGGTGGTCTGAGTGTATGGGTATCTGGCTAATCATAGCAGACAGGCAGCTGACAGTATGTATGCCCTCGTATAGGTTGGTGTGTAACATAGTGCTAGAGTTTGCATTCACAAATGAGTACCATTGGGCATGTTTCCAGCCACGTGTTCTGAGGTGTGTCACAATTATGCAAACTATGTTATACAGTTTGTGTATTTCGGTGTCTGTCTCTTCCAGCTTGGGAGTTCACTTGTTTGGCCAGATACTTAGAAGCGTCTGTGACTGTGTGTGATTTCTGGTAGTGTGTGTGGGTGCCCTTACTGTGTTCTGGTAAGGGTATGTGTTGGTTGTGTTGATGAGATGCATGTATTAACCTACACCTCATGACTGTCCAGTCCAGTCATGGCTGTAAACTGGGCTGCCTTCCAGCTTACCCCTGTAGCTGCATCCCAAACAATGTGTGGGGTGTGGTGTTAGTTGGGTATGGCACTGTACATGGCATAGAGATTACATTCCCTCAGGATGGCCACATACACAAAGCTGACATTAGTAAACACCAGTAGCTGACTAGTGCACATCCCTGTATGAGGATTCAGTACTACAAGTACCAAGTACTGTATTTAGCTTATGTATTGCTTATGAAGATGTTTTAGACAGTGATGCTCACATGTACATTTTTGTGTTATGGACGTGACAACACTGGCTATTACAGAAACATTGTAGCTACCTTTAGCAGCAATCCTCCTCTGAAGAGTACATCACATCATGTTAGTTGATTACAGATGATGCAAGTGTCTACAGGTCTGTTTCCTTCTCTGAGTATATACTCACATATCCACCAGGACCATGAGCTCTGTTGGGAACAGACACCCACTCTCCAAACAGAGTCATGTATCAATAGACTCTGATGCCACTATCAACATGATCAGGATATAATCAGATGGTGTAAGCCATCATCTATGGAGCGGCTATTACACATGGGCAGCTTTCTCCTACATCTTACACTCCTACTGCAGATGTTACACTGGAGTTAAAGATGATATGCAACCTGTTTCATTACTAGAACTGTGCACTACCTTACATACAGTATGTGCAAGCGGCTGTTAGGTTGGCAATGAGAGGTTGGGCTACACAAACCTGGTAGATCAACCAGTGTGTCTCTACTCTCAATATCCACTCTACGTAGGTGTACACATAGCCATTTGGCCCAGCACTGTAACAAGGGTCACTACACATGTGCATAACATGTACACATGCACAGCTGTTATTGCTTGCAAACAATACTAGAGAGGTCCAGCCCTGTAACAAGGGTCACTACACATTTACATAACATGTACACATGCACAGCTGCTATTGCTTGCAAACGATACTAGAGAGGTCCAGCCCTGTAACAAGGGTCACTACACATTTGCATAACATGTACACATGCACAGCTGTTGTTGCTTGCAAATGATACTAGAGTGGTCCAGCCCTGTAACAAGGGTCACTACACATTTGCATAACATGTACACATGCACAGCTGTTATTGCTTGCAAACAATACTAGAGAGGTCCAGCCCTGTAACAAGGGTCACTACACATTTACATAACATGTACACATGCACAGCTGCTATTGCTTGCAAACGATACTAGAGAGGTCCAGCCCTGTAACAAGGGTCACTACACATTTGCATAACATGTACACATGCACAGCTGTTGTTGCTTGCAAATGATACTAGAGTGGTCCAGCCCTGTAACAAGGGTCATTACACATTTGCATAACATGTATACATGCACAGCTGTTATTGCTTGCAAACAATACTAGAGAGGTCCGGCCCTGTAACAAGGGTCACTACACATTTGCATAACATGTACACATGCACAGCTGTTATTGCTTGCAAACAATACTAGAGAGGTCCAGCCCTGTAACAAGGGTCACTACACATTTACATAACATGTACACATGCACAGCTGCTATTGCTTGCAAACAATACTAGAGAGGTCCAGCCCTGTAACAAGGGTCACTACACATTTGCATAACATGTACACATGCATGGCTGCTGTGGGTCACTACACATTTGCATAACATGTACACATGCACAGCTGTTATTGCTTGCAAACAATACTAGAGAGGTCCAGCCCTGTAACAAGGGTCACTACACATTTACATAACATGTGCACATGCACAGCTGCTATTGCTTGCAAACAATACTAGAGAGGTCTAGCCCTGTAACAAGAGTCACTACACATTTGCATAACATGTACACATATACAGCTGTAGTTGCTTGCAAATGATACTAGAGTGGTCCAGCCCTGTAACAAGGGTCACTACACATTTGCATAACATGTACACATGCACAACTGTTATTGCTTGCAAACAATACTAGAGAGGTCCGGCCCTGTAACAAGGGTCACTACACATTTGCATAACATGTACACATGCACAACTGTTATTGCTTGCAAACAATACTAGAGAGGTCCAGCCCTGTAGTAAGGGTCCCTACACATTTGCATAACATGCACACATGCACAGCTGTTATTGCTTGCAAACAATACTAGAGAGGTCCAGCCCAGTAGCAAGGGTCCATACACATTTGCATAACATGCACACATGCACAACTGCTATTGCTTGCAAATGATACTAGAGAGGTCCATCCCTGTAGCAAGGGTCACTACACAGTAGCATAACATGTACACATGCACAGCTGTTGTTGCTTGCAAATGATATTAGAGTGGTCCAGCCCTGTAACAAGGGTCACTACACATTTGCATAACATGTACACATACACAGCTGTAGTTGCTTGCAAATGATACTAGAGTGGTCCAGCCCTGTAACAAGGGTCACTACACATTTGCATAACATGTACACATGCACAACTGTTATTGCTTGCAAACAATACTAGAGAGGTCCGGCCCTGTAACAAGGGTCACTACACATTTGCATAACATGTACACATGCACAGCTGTTATTGCTTGCAAACAATACTAGAGAGGTCCAGCCCTGTAGCAAGGGTCCCCACACATTTGCATAACATGCACACATGCACAACTGCTATTGCTTGCAAACGATACTAGAGAGGTCCAGCCCTGTAACAAGGGTCACTACACATTAGCATAACATGTACACATGCACAGCTGTTGTTGCTTGCAAATGATATTAGAGTGGTCCAGCCCTGTAACAAGGGTCACTACACATTTGCATAACATGTACACATGCACAGCTGTTGTTGCTTGCAAATGATACTAGCGAGGTCCGGCCCTGTAACAAGGGTCACTACACATTTGCATAACATGTACACATGCACAGCTGTTATTGCTTGCAAACAATACTAGAGAGGTCCGGCCCTGTAACAAAGGTCACTACACATTTGCATAACATGTACACATGCACAGCTGTTATTGCTTGCAAACAATACTAAAGTGGTCCAGCCCTGTAACAAAGGTCCCTACACATTTGCATAACATGTACACATGCACAACTGTTATTGCTTGCAAATGATACTAGAGAGGTGGATATTACATGTGTTATGTGCATGGATAGTTATCTGGCTCTTCCAATTATTTTTGCTATCATGCTGCTAAACTGTCAGATGAATACAAATGATATATATCCTGTTATTGAGTATTGTAATTGCCAATAGACATAACTACTGTTTTCATAACATTACAGAACTGCTATGTAGAATAGAATACAGATCAGCCTAAAATACTGTACATTACACAGTTATTGGCACAATATCCCACAATGCAAACCATATTTGCACAGTAAGCCCACCTTTAACATGTTCATCTTACTTATACACCCATACATATGTTAACTGCTACAATATATCGACATTTACTATCCCCTGTTATATCACATACTTGTTGGACCAATCCTGACACTGACAGTAGCTGGAAGTGGATTGGTGAGTTCCAAGCCCATATCTTTCCTTGTGGTGTATGCGGAGTTTGCCTTGTGACCTACAGCAGTACACACATAGAATAATACAAGTATTACTACTGCTCAACAATACATTGCTACAAGATAGCTATTTCCACTATATGCATTGATTACACTGTAATTCTGACAGAACAGGTACTACATACACAGACATACTACATGTTATACATACCTTCTTAGTAATTGGAGGTGTTATTGACTAGTATAATACTCGTTTTTGGTTCATTTTTTAGTGTTTTGTGCTGTCCTTCAGGTAGATACAGATGGTTTGAATGTGTAACAAGGCAACCTTTTATAGTTACAGATCAGTAACATGTGCTATTCCGATAACCAATTGGTGTTCCTAATTAGCTAATTACATGCACATCAGCTGCACTGCTACTACCTTACCTAATACCATGGCTACAGTGGAGTATAATTGAGTACTCCACTTGGGCATTGTCCCTTTGCCTTACTTGTGTGGAAGGCAGTGCAGAAGTGTTGTTTGGAATTTATTGCAACAGCTGTATGGAGACGAACAGTAATATACTGTGTGTAATGCTTAGAGGATTTGGTCTAAATGTGAGTACTGCTGTTATATTTCTAAACATTGCTACTTGTGCAGGGTTTGTCTGTACCTAATACTTCTGCATATGTTTCAGTCTGGCCAGGTTGTTTGACCAGCTCAAGGCTGCATAGCTATGCATTTAATGTTGGGGGGTTTACCAGACATATTTAGTTTGGTGTTACTGTGTATCATACTGTGCTGATAATCAGTACTCGGTAACACTTTCTGGTGTACAAACCTTTCAACCCTCTGAAACGGGATTAGTTAATACAATCCCTGTTATATCAGCAGCTGTTCAATTGTATAAGAGCAACTATTTCACATAGGGCCATGTTAGTGTGTCTGTGTCCAGGTATGTTAAGGTTTCAGCAGATGTTCTACAGTAGTTGAATAATTGGTTATGGTATGACAGTATGTATTGATGTAATTATTTTGGTTGTGGGGTAGATGATGGGTGTGCATAGCACATGCAGGTGTGTAGGAACCCCTTTTATACAACGTCTATATGTGTGTGGGTGTTCTTTCCCTAAGTGAACACTGATCCCTTAGTGGACTAATACTATAGTAATTGCAGGCTGATTCATTAAGGCACTGTTAAATGCTTCCTGTATAGCATGCAGGTACTGTTAGTCCTTGAATCCTTTTGGCAATACATCGGAATGTAATAAAGTTTTGCAAAATGAAAGTTGTCTGTGTATTTGCAGTCATTGCAGTTGTGCTGGTGACTGTGTCCATAGAACATATTTGTAATAGTGTATTGGCATATACTCTTTATATGTTATGTTCATATTGTTTGGGGGGGGTGGAATGTGTGATTGCTATGGTCCATGTTATACTCAGATATGAACACTTTGGATGTTGGCTACAGATATGTATGTATGTGCATATATATATATATATATATATATATATATATATATATATATATATGTATATATATATATATATATATATATATATATATATATATATATATATATATATATATATATATATATATATATATATATATATATATATATATATATATATATATATATATATATATATATATATATATATATAAATTATAAATATAAATTATATTTATCTGTACCTCCATAGATGTGTAGATGTTTTTAACCTATCTATATATCTACATATATATATATATTTATATGTAGACCTGTATATATCGGCATGTCTCTATGTATCTCTCTCTCTCTCTCTCTCTCTCTATATATATATATATATATATATATATATATATATATATGAGCATACACGTTTAATTGGGTACATGGCAGGTTGTTCTATTTCAACACATTCCTCCCTTTTGTGTTTTAACCTGTCTGCATACATAGCTGAGATAGGTATATCCCAGGTAGCTTAGTGTTAGATTACTCTGAGGATGGAGTACATGGTTGCGGGTTCTAATCCTGGAAGGTGTTATTAATTTACCTCTCAGAGTAGGCACTGGTAGGGAAGTGTGAATAACGCACATTTATGTGGTTGTAAGCAGGTTTGCCTGTGGTCTGCGCGATGTTAAGCAAAGGTTAAACATGTGAAGCGCTTCTCCGTTTACCGTATTTCAGCACCGCTTACCATCATGCAAACCCATGGAAACCCGCTTACAACTGCTTAAGAGTGCTTTAATTCACCTGCATCCAGCAGCCCCTGTGTTCTGGCCCTCAAAATAACTGAACAGCCCTTGCAGTTCTTGAACCCAGGACCATGAACACCATAGTCACTGACTTTACCCCTAAGGCATCTGAGATATGTACAAATGTTATGGCGCTTAGAATATACATTTTACTACAGGCATTCCTCACTACTGAAAACAAATGGGACAGTCAGTTGGTGTACATATGTCTGATACATGTTAATGTTCATATGTTTGTGAAATTAGGTGTTGCAATGTGACATGACAGGGTGTATTATGAATGAGAAATGTTCTTGTTTTGTGTCCTTTTTATATTGTCCCCATACTCCATGTATACCCCTCCAGTTCACTTATTGGACATCCGACCCAGGCCATCCTTGATGCATGATTGCATTACCCATCATTCCTCCCCCACCCCAATCTTCACATACACAACAACCACCCCTTCTATGGTAAATTAGGTTAATATTAATAGTTGTAATAACAGAGCTGCATGTGCTTTGTATACACTCCATTTCCTTTGGAGTGCTTCTGTGTCACGAAGTGTGTTCATTGATGTTTATATATATGGCTATTGATGTACCTGTATAATATATAGATATATATATATATATATATATATATATATATATATATATATATATATATATATATATATATATATATGCAGACATCACTGACGATATATATATATATATATATATATATATATATATATATATATATATATATATATATATATACATATTTAGTATTCATTTGTAACAGTAATACATATGTAGACTGGAATGTGTTGGTTCACAGACTACAGTACATTACAATGTACTATGCATATGAACACAAAGTGACTGTCCCATTTGTGATCATTACAGTGAAATGCATATGGCATAAGATGTAGTCTCATGACCATGAAGCATGTATACACCTCAGATGGCTTAGTGGTAAGTCCCATGACTATAGCGTCCAGGGTTCAACACCTGCAATGCTTTGCAAATGTTTTTTTACTCCAGAATAAGGCTCATGTAAGCATGTTTATAAGTGTTTGTGCGACATTATAGCAGCAGTTAAACACAGTTAAAGAAACTTTGTAACGTATAACGTGTGCATGCAAACATGGCCACATCTGCTAACTACTCAGGATATATACAAGTCAGTGAAGTAACATCTCACTATATGCTGACATAACATTACATTCTCTGTTGACTGTACTCTCCAGCACACATGGATTTATATGGGTGTTTCGAATGTTTATTATACAGACGATTACTACCTGTATATGCAAGCTATAGTTAAGGTATACTTTTGAACATGATAAACATCCCTGCCTTTATTGGGATTGGAACCTCAAATGCACAGATACTATGTGGATGCTGTAACCATTACACTGTTGACATTAATGTTGCTTCTGCCTATTTCCTATTTAGATGATTTCTATGTGTAAGCGAGGCTAAGCAAAGGGCGGAGGCCCCCAAACCCATTGAGCTTCACATACTCTTGAAATAACAACATATAACAAATGTACTGTGAGACAATACATTACATTCCTAACTACATTAGGCATAGCCCCTCATTGACACACTTCAAGGGAAACCTTGTTGTTTCAATGGGTAACAGAATATACACCCCTGGGACCCTGTGTCCCAGAACCATACAGCCAGTGGGTGAGGGAGCCTGTCCAGTCTGATAGCTGTGAGACCTGTTGGGGGAATTGAATGGTGTTGAATTGTCACATTAACATGCCCTCTTTAGATCACTAAGTGCCCCTATCACTGTCCACAACCCCAGTCTTCAACAGCTTCCAGCAACTCTGCCTGGAATTGCTTCATTGGCTATGCTTGACAGAGGCTCAGTTACTTCATCAATGGTGCGGAGAAAGCCAACACACTGTTGCTATGCATCTAATTACCCTTGGGCAGATAGGTAGTAGGCTATCTGTGAACTTCTAAAGTGCAGGCCATCACAGCCATAATATGTGAATAAACAGACCTTCAGATCGCAATATACAGTGAGAAATCACCATGTAGTCAGGAAACAGTTAGTTACAGCAAGAACATACAGAACACTGATACTTAGTCACTCCAAAAGCCTATCTTGGAAGCTAGAAGACTTGTATAAGTTTAAGGCTTTCTATTGCTTACTAATAGGTTACCTACAGGAGAGATGAAAAACAAGCACAGATGGGGAACATGCATGCAACAATACCATACCGGCCTATGTGTCTGTCTTAGGCTTTGGAACACTGGCCAAGGCTATTGGTACCACCATGATGCCTTATTTAGGAGAATCTCAAAGATGAATACCAGTTCTGTAAATGGCATAACAGCAGATTCAATGAGGATTATGCTACTCAACACCAGGGGTTGTGATCACAACATGCATGCACTCACAGCACTCCTCAGGATGGACAACATCAACATCTGTGTGGTAACTGAGATCTGTCTTAAGGCTCCTGAGAGCACACCAGCACTACCAGACTACAACCCATACCACACATTTCAGCCACAGAGCATGGACTGACACAGACATGGAGGGGCTGTATCCATATTCATCAGGGATACCTACACCTCCAGGTTAGTGGAGCAGCATGATACCTCTGAGATCATCCATATGCAGCTAACATCAGCAGCAACTGCAGTGTAAACTGTGGCCTGCTACGGATCACCCTCCATGACCCAGGACCACCACTCCACCTACCTAGAGACAGTGGAGATCATGATAGTCCTAATGCACTCCCTGGCATTGGTTGATGTCAACTACCATACCATTAACTGGGAAACTTACTCCAGTACTCACCTCCAGGTCCAGCGCTTCCTGGAATTTGTCACCTCATATGCCCTGTATCAGGTGGTAACCTCCCAAATGAGGGTTGGAAACTACTAGAAGTAGTCATCACCAACATGGGCAAGAGGTGCACCACAGCAGAGGTTAATGACTCACTGGTTAGATCCTCCTGGCCTCCAACATAAGTTATGACAGACTGGAACAGACTGAATCTTTAACTCTTGCAGTATCTTGTTTACCCAGAGATGATCTCCACTGGCCATGAACTATTCACTGTTTCCACACCCAAGCATCTCCCCCACCCACAGATACCACATTATATGTACCTTTCCTACAGCTAAATTTACACTACTAGTGACAGGGGTGTGGGGGGTTTAATACCCCCCACGCTAAGGAGAAATACCGCTCAAGATACAGATAGATTTACAAATGCAGTCTATAAGCACCTACACAGATGTATGGATCGTGCCATCACTGGTAAACCAAGATACACTCCTCCTAGACAAGGACATCAGTCTGGTGGACCTCTGCAATAAAAAGGCTATACTACAGAAATAGGACAGTATTCAAGACAAACAGCAAATCCCACGAAGGGCAGACATCCATGACCACTATTAGTATGATACATAGGTCCCTCATGACATCATCCAAGGCTAACATCAGCATGAGAATGCGCACGGATTTGAAAGATAACCACAAAGCCTTCTTTGGCTATGTCAAGGATCTAAGTGGTGACACACAGATTTGCACTGTGCCGGTGAAATATAACACAAAATATGCTGCCCCTACTGATATTGCCAACATCCTTGCAGATACATTCAGTGCATAGTTCATCCTATAAAGAGCCCACAACACTACCCAAAAGGTACAGTAGCCCACGCATCAGAGACACACATGTGGAAATGGCCCTCTCTAACAGCAGAATACAGTGTCAATGGAGGCAGATGTTGTCCCAGACTGAATCTTGCAAACTGTACAAGACAACCTGATCCCCCACCTAATTAAACTTTCCAACCTCAGCCTCTCCACAGGCTACCTGCCCATACAATGGCACGTGGCAACATTTATTCCACTCCATCAAGGTGGAATCACAACTTACCATGGTAACTACCACCCCATAAGCCTGACTGATCGGAGCCTCTGCAATGGTATGGATCACATCCTCATGGCACTCATTAACAAAGACATTGGTAACCTCCAAATATGTGACCCAACCCAGGTCAGCTTGGTTGAGTGCAGGTCATGCCAACTGAACCTGTTTGACGTCTTACATACAGTCACCAAGATGTTAGATGATGGGGGAGGTGGTTCACACATACTACCTGGACCTCACCAAGACTTTTGACACCATGCCCCACTCAGGTATTATTGATAAACACACCAGCCTGTACATACACCCATACATCACAGGTTGAGTTGCCAACGGGCTTACACACAGAACCCACATGATACGACTAGTGGTCTCCAGGTCCAACTCTTAACCAGTCATGACCGGTGTCCCACAGGACTCAGTCCTAGGAGCCCTACTGTTTGGCATATATGACTCACAGGTACAGGCAAACAGAGGTGGACTACGGCAGACCATGTTTGGCAAAGACTGCGAACTGGGAGCCATGATTGATAGTACAGCTGACACAGACTTCCCTCAAGGGGCCTCACAGAGAACGTCACAGGGTGTCAACATCACGGCCTCCAGCTAAGTGCCACTAACTGCATGGTCATTCCATTGTGGAATATTAAGCACCCACATATTAACACATAAGTGGCAGCCACTTTAATATGGATGAGGTAATGGGGTATCTGGGGACTAAGGTAGATAGTGATCTCCCCTTTGACAATCATATCTCCACAGTAGTTAAGACATCCTTCTATGTAGGCCATCTGATTACTAAAGGATTCCTTTCTAGACATACTGGAGTTATAGTGCCCCTTTATTCATCACTCATCAGTACCATCATAGGGTATAATAACCCATGAGGGATGTACCTCAGAAGACACTTCCAACAGCTGGGAGGACCACAAATGTACCTCACCAAGGGGAATACTGGCCTCCAACATATGGTCTATGCAGACAGACTGAATAAACTCCTGCTTTACTCACTAGTATCTTGTTTACCCAGAGATGATCTCCACTGGCCAACACAGCCATGTCGAACTCAGACTTAATGGATATGCTCCACCTATAAGAATCCATGTCACAGTGAGCCACACACTGTAGTGAGCTGAACCTTGCCACAACAATAACTGGAAGATGCTGGAGGGACAAATTCCTGTCACAGACACTCCCCATACTTTGGAACAACATCCCTAACTACATTATACAGAGCCCCTCACTAACACTCTGCAAGAAAAACCTTGAAGAGTGGATGGGGAACAGTAGATGCACCCCAGGGATCCTGCCATTGGCTCTGCTCCACAGAAGGACAGTTAATGAATCAATGGGGTGGCAAAAGCTGACACATTTTGGCAGGGCTTATAAATGGCCTCTGGCAGTTGGTCAAGTACCTATCTTGAATCTATACATACAGTATATGCATATGCTGATAGCTTAATTTACTGTTCAGGTGTTGAGTTACCTTGTGCCAATGGCAGTTGTGTGTGCAGTAGTTGAGGGCTGCCTATGTTGGATGCACACAGTAGACTGCCTATACATGACAATTTACAGATAGTCTTGTGTGTGTGCCATCCATTTTTACTGTGTGTGCAGGTGGAGAAAGGTGTCAGTTCCTAGGTGCCTACACTGTCAATGTGTGTGCTATATGTTCCCTCTTTGCCAAGGCATGGGCATACTGGGCATGCCTCTGTCTGCCTACTGGGGCTGGCTCACGGTGTTCATGGTCTGAGTACCTCTGTGCCTGTGTTTCCCTTGGCAATGGTGGTGGGCTGTGAGGGCCTTCACCATTCTGTCAATGCTGCAGCTGTTTCCGCAGGACCATATTGTGTAGCATGGCACACACTATGAAGATGTGGGCACATATACCTGGAGAGTACTGCAAGGCTCCACCAGATATGTTGAAGCAATGGAACCATGATTTCAGCATCCCAAACACATGTTCTATGATGATTCTGGTTTGTGCATGTGCCTCATTAAGGCATTCCTGCATGGGTGTGTGTGCATTTCTGATTGGAGTCATCATCCAAGGTTCCAGTGCATAACCAGCATCCCCCACCAGGTGGCTATTTGGGATGTCCCCCTGGCTAATAACTGATACAGCTGTGAGGCATGCCAGATGTGGGAGTCGTGATAGCTTTCAGGGCTGCCAGCACACACAGCCATGGTAATGCCCTGGGCATTGCACACGACCTGGCAGTTGATGGAGGGGTATCCCTTGCAGTTTATGTAGTGCCTACCCTGCTCACCGGGTGATAACTTGATGTGTATCTGCATGCAGGCTATTGCACCCAGTACCTCCGGGTATTCTATAAGGTAGATGAGACACATATTGCTGGCCAACTCCTCGTGCATTCAGGGGAAGTATATGTGCTCATTGGCATGTGGTAATATAGAATCCAGGAACTGGTGTAGTACCCTAGATGACGATGCCTATAAGATCCCCATGATATCCCCAGTTGGTCTTTGAAAGGTACCTGTAGCTAGTATTCTCAGGCTTACAAATACCTTTGTATCCACTGGGATTGGTTCCCCTGTGTTTGTTCTGGTTCTGAGGTGTGGCTGGCACAGCTCCACAAGTTGCTGTAGGATGTCCCTGTCCACCCTGTAATGCTCTACTATCTCCAGATCATGTAGCCCCTGGTAGGTTACCCTGGGTCTGAACGCCCTCCTCCTCCTCTGGTGCCTGAGGTGGTCGTGTGCATCATCCTCCACACCACCCTCAGTCTCCAACACATGCTAGTGGATCAAAGCTATGGCAGCCCCTAACATGTACATACTAAAAGTTACCCATCTTTATACACCACTGGTGCAGAGTATATGGGAATACACAAATGTGTGTGAGGTGCTTTCACACTTTATGCTATTGGCTATGGATGCTGCTGATGTCAGTGGGTGTGTATGAGCTATTCCAGCTGCAGCGTGTCTTAATTATGCGTTTTGCAATGAGTACTGCAAGTGTGGGGCCTTTATTGTGGAGATCTACTTGCCTGCCTTGATTAATCTGTTGCCCTTTAATTCACTTTTAAACCTGGATCCCCTCCCATTATCAGGCATGCATCCACCTGCTGTCTTTCTTGTTTTGTATTTTCCCTACCCAGTCATGGCAAAATGTGCCTTGTAGCTGATATACTGAAAATCGGTTTTGTTCTGCTTTGACACTTTACTGTTTTCTTTGCAGTACAGCCCCTCCTCTTTCCTGTTCTGCAGGTAGCTGCTTACAGCCTTGTTAGCTGTTGTCAATTGCCCACTGTAGGCTCCTAGGTGTTAATTAGTCATTTGTACTCCAGTTTCACTGCTGCAGCATTTCCTTATTTATTTCCTATATCCTTCCTGTTTCAGCTGCAGTGCGCGCTGCGCAAACCCATTTACCGGGTTTATGTGCGTTATCATCTCCTTTCACATGCATACTCAGTTACCTTGTGTACTCTCAGATAAGCATAGCTATGGCCAATTCAACACACCCCTATCTTGCAGCTTTGCCTAGCTAAGGCAAACCGGTTTAATAATGATCCAATGTGCTTGCAGCAATGGCGACACACCCCTCTTTTGATGTCATCTTTATCTCAAGGCACACCTCGGTGTTATAATGCTACGCTGTGAGGTGCATCCTTACACCAGCGGGGAATCTGCGATTCACTATTACTCCTCTCATTTGCATGGCATTGCCTACTAATTCCTAGCACATAACACTGTCACTGCCCCTTAGCAATCCTTGCGGCATAGTATGGTGTAGCATGCCTGCCATTGACTATTATGGAGAAATCGTGATATGTGTCTCATTGCGGTTATATTCTATATTTTTATATATTCCTTGTGATCCCCTTTGCGCACCACTGCCCTGCACTTCCACGTCGCAATAGTGCAACTGTATATAGTAAATGTTCATTTTATATTTTGTACATTTTTTTATGCCAATGGCTATATATTAATAATAGAATACATGTGTTTGGTCGGCTGTCATGGCTCCGATTTTATGTTTGCAAAAATGTAAACCGTTTTCTACGGTTTACATTTCTGCATGCTTACACTATGTCTGCACCACTTCCTGGATTGCTACATACTTTTATTTGCATGCTACACTGCTGCACATGGGGTAATTAGCATATAAGGCCTGGGAGTTGTGCGGCGCATAGCGTACACAGGTAGTGCACGTAGAAACAGCTCGTACCTGAATCGCTCGGTGGCCATATTTGGTGTTAGAACACAGACACTAAGCCTGCACCTGGCGCAAGCTTCATAAATCCCGGGGAAGCTGTTGAGCTATAATAGCATGGATGAAGCAACTATTAACATTCAAAAACTGACTTTGCATTTAGTCCAATTACAAGTGGAAAAATAAGAAGACTGCCAGAATGAGAGTGATTGATGTTACTGGAGAAACAGAAAATGAATAGGAAGGAACATTTGTTTTGGTAGCTGTTTATGCATGTACTTTCCATGACAAGAGGGTCAGACAAATGTAAAAGTTTTACTTAACTATGTAAATGGTATAGCAGCATCTGTTCATTAAAGTCGAGGTATTGCAGAGTTGCTCACTATTCAAAAAAAGACCTACATATTGGGTAACTAATTGTTTTTCATATTTAATAAATGGCAATCATTGAAAATATGACAGATTTTCTTCAGTTAAAATGAACAAAACACAGACGTTGAGCTTATACCACAGCAAGGAGATCCCACACTAAGAATAAAATAAGTAAAAACTTTAATCACAATGTAAATAATAAAATGAATTAAAATAAATAACAGGAGATAAGCACTTTCAGCATTTGCCTCCATCAGATCTGTCAATATACTTTATCTCATTGAAAGCCCTCATAACAAGGACTGCATAACCATAGAGCCATAAAACTGTTAGCAGAGGGGGATACGTTAAAGGGAGTCAGGAAGAGGTTATGCTAGGCTTTAATGTGGGGTGTTGCTCATGGGTGCTGTGTAAGTTTTCATACACCTGTTTAGTGTGTGGGGATGCATTCAGCATTGCAGGTGGCAGGCGGGAAGGCATGTTGATTAATTGTGTCTGCAGCAACCTGAATTGGGTGGGTTACTTTTATCATTTCCTGGATTTCAGGGTAGTTAGCATATGGGGAATTTTTGGGAGCTGAGAAGCAGGGAGTCCTTTTGTGGGTCAAAGGGAAGATCAAGGGATGCATTTTCCCATTAATTTACAGATATTGTGTCAACTGCTCATGCAATTTCCTGATTCAGCAGTTGCAGTCAAATTAATAGAATGGTTTTCTGAGGGATTGTTTATTAAATCAGAAGTGGGGTGGGAGGGGAGAGGTCAATTTGCAGGAATTTATGTTTCTTGCAGGGGAAGGAAGAGATTTTGGAAGACTTGGTGGAGAAGGAATGGCAGCTGGGTAGGTTATTGGGTTTGATTGATATTATTCCCTTTAACAGCTTTAAGGTTTTTACATTGGGGTATGTTTCTAAGAAGTCAGCAGGGAATTTTATTTGTCTAATCAATGGTCTTATCCCATGGTTGGTAAAGGTAGATATTGAATCCATTTTTTGTCTATTACTGGTTGGAGAGGAAGATTGGACATTGTTGGGCAGGGTGACTGGGTTTATGTTTTACTTTGATAAGGCAATGACAATGGAATGTTTAGTGGCCTGCACTACTTTGAGAGGTTTAGCACTGTTTTCCATTGGATTTAGCAGTGGGGTGGGGCATAGCCAGAAGGCAGTACATTATCTGAATGACTCTTAAGAATAGGTCAAGGGTTTGATGGAGCACTGGAAGGTAGGCACATGTTGGGGATGTGTGAGAAACTGGGTGTTCTGTTAGTTAGCCAGCAGTTAGAAGGCTGAAACAAAGGTGCTGTTTTCTGGGTTTCCTCAGGGATGTAGGCTATGGTTTGATTTGTTTACAAGATGAAAAGGTAACGCGTTTACAAAAAAAGATTCAGAGGGGAAATCCAAGGACAAGGTGTGGATTAAGGGGCAGTTTACACCAGTAAGTTCTTTTGTGGGTTAGGGGCCTTTTGTTGAACTGGGAGAAAAGCAAACATTGGGTAAGGATTAATGAGTTGGTGCAGGCTGACTTAGCATTGTGATTGTATTTTTGGAGCAGTTTAATGCTATGGCTTTTTGTCAGGCAGACTGGTTTGTTCAATGGGATTTACAATTGTTTATAGATGTGGCAGGAAGTATTGGGATTGTGGGCTTATTTTGTGGGAGAAAGGTTTTGTGGCTCCTTCGCTGGCAGGCTGTAAGGATGATGGAGAAGGGATGTTGAACGTTTGGAGTTAGTGCTAATTTGGCTGGCGTTGAAGGTCTAGCAAGAGACGTTGCAGGGGAAAAGGGTTCATTTTCATTCTGTTAATATGGCAGTAGTGTGAGTGCTTGTGTTGCCAGACAAGGTGTATCAGGTTCTCTTGGAATAATCAGATGCATGGTACAGCAATCCTGGGCAGCTTTTAAATTGGAAGTGTATGGTAGGACTTTGCAAGATTTGTTAAAATTGTATTGCACCTGCCTGATGAGGAAGGAGTTTGGTGGGAATGAGTGTTGTTGAAATATTTGGATTAGGCTTGGGAAGAAGGTAAGGCAGTTCATTTGGTCAAGGTGGACTTAGCTACGATTAGTATAGTTGCACAGGTGGTAGGGTTACATGACTTAACTAATTCTTGGACTGTGGTTTGTATGTTGAAGGGTTGGGGCAGGATTGATAGTTTGAAGACTGACAGACAATTATGTTTGAGTTATTTATATGACAGGGCATTGGGCTGTCGATGACAGGAATCCATTTTGGTGCAGAGAGGATGGGGTACACCTGAATGATTTTGGTTTGGACCTCTTTGCTGTATAATTAGGTTGGTTTTGGAGGGTTTGCTGGAGTTTTTTTTTTTGGAGAGAATGAGGGGGAACAGTTTGTGTCAGCCTGGCTGAGGAGAAGAGGGGCAGGCTTGTGGCTTGCCCCTCTTCGCTCCCCCCTCTGGTGTTGGATTTTTAATTCAATGAGTTGGGGAATGAAAGTGAGTGATAGGACACTCCTTGATAAGTAAAAGTAAGTGAGCTGTTTTGAGGATGCTGCTTGATAAGAAAAGTAAGTGAGCAGAGGTAAGGATGCTGTTCATTTGGTTAGGGTGAGTGGGGTTACACTGGTTACACTACTTTAGTAAATGGTTATATGGATGTTCATCCTGTGATCAATAAATTAAGATGTTGTCCATTAAAGTTATGTTTATGGAAGTTTAATAAAGGTTGTCAAATGTAATTTGGTGTGGTGTGTTTATTTTAGGGGACCAAGACAAATACATTATTAGTAATGCCATGGCATGGCTAGGCACCCTGCAGTGTGAACCTTGTCTCTAGATGATTGTCGATGTTGAAGTGACACCCCAACCTCATTTTCAAAAATGGGAGAAAGGGTTGTGGATGGATGGATGGATGAATGCTAATATTATTTGTGCTTGTGCTCATAATTAAAGGTTAGATCCTTGTCTATATAATACACACTTACAGAAACATATGAGAAAGTCTAATTATATGGAACTGATAGACTAGAGGAAACTGCAAAATTGCATCAAAGTTAAGTATGGTTTGGTGACTCATTATACTAAGTTTTCTATATGTTAATAATGGTTTACAATCAAATGTTTGAAAGCCCCCTTACTGTCATTCATAAGGTCGAGGGTGAAGGTGCAAATGTTTAAAACTGCAAGTGGAAATCCTGTCACCTGCAAAACATCAACATGTAGCTTGCATTAGAGGTTTTTGCTGTTTCAACTGGATCACACTACAGTTGGGATCAGGAAAAGTGCCCTTTTCCTCAGTGTAGTGCAATAATTAGCAGGGGGTGTGGGGGCTGCAGGGGGGGCTTGCCCCCTTGCAAAATGTTGGTAGTACATCTCCAGATATCCAGGTAATGTCAATAACTTTGAATTCAACATGCCAACATTATCACATTGAGCGAGTAGTGTGCACATTTTTGGCATTTTGTTTTGAGTAAGTCATTACTTGCAAAACTGATTTGCACAGTTTTGATAGTAAAGTATTAATAATCCATGCAAGAGTAAATAAAGTAAACTAGATAATTTGATAATTCTTTAATTTTATCTGGTAATATATCAATTCATTGGCCAGTACCTAGCACTCTTGGTATGTTTGATTATGACTGGTACACTTTGAAAACCCTTTCTGTTGGGTGCTGTAAAAAAGGTGGAGAGTGAGATATGCAGCTATTATCAGCATTCCCATTTTATTGAAAGGGATTGTATGTTCTGCTTGCATAAGCATGACCCTGTGGAAGAAGAAACATATATTCCTGTTTGCAGGTAGACTACCATTTCTTCAGTGGCAAGAGGGGTATGTGTATGTCACCATCATGAGTCATAATATCTGCCATGTCACACTTGTTCAATACCTTTTAGGGCTTTCCTTTCTCCATACATCCTAAAATCTCCTCTAGCTAAATGTATGCTGCTGATTTCCTAATTCTTACCTTTCCTGAAGGTCCTACTCCCTAGCCACATGTATGATGCTTACCATCCAGTTATCACCTCTCTTAAAGGGGGGTGGCAGTGTTTGAGTAGTGGACCATTGAGGTCCTTCTCTCCCTTGAGAGGGAGGGCCCAACTGTGCATGACGTGATGGCAGAATTCAGCCATCCCTTTTCTCCATTACATAGAAAGAAGAGGCAAATAAATAGACTGAAGGGATATAGGATTGATGCCAGCAGGAAGAGGACTAGGGACAAAACACATGTGATGCTACCAGTAAATTTTTCTACACAAAGTAGTATTTATTTACAGAGGAAACTATCTTGCTATAGTGGAGAAAGTGTTCAAGATGGTTGTTAAAAATGAGGTATAGGGCCTACATTTGTAAAATAGTTCCATTATGAAAATAAGTATAGTTTTAACTTTATTTCTAAAAAGGATAAAGTACTTTATTACTTGTGCCAAGTCAGACTGTAGGTCTAGACTTGCTAAAGGCATGGGTAAAAATAATTCCTATAAAATGTGTATTAGCTCCTAGATTTTAGCTTCCAGTCCTGTATGCCCATTACTGCACAATAATAACTGATTTAGCTCAGTATAGGAAATGGATGATTTTTTAATTATTATTTCATGAGTACCTCTGAGATTTCAAAAACTAGTCATTCTCATTTTATAGAAAAAGAGTCTGCATGCCTTATCATAGATAAGGATATTATTAAGCAGGATTATTTTAAAATTAAGATAATGGCTTCAGTGGATCAAGATGGCATTACACAATACACACTAATAAATCTATTGTCAAACAAATAGCTGCATAAGTGCAGATGCATGCAGTAGCAATTGTAGTGAATCTAATTTTATAATGAAATACTTATCTAATGCAAGAAAGACAGAATGGAACTCGGGAACTTTCTAAATTAAATCAGAAAAGTATTCTGTTGGTTAATGCTAAAACTATATTGTCTACAGTTAAGTCTGAGTTATATTTTTCTACTGATACTGAGTATATATATACTATTATCGTTATAGAATATAAATTATGTGGAGGAAATGTTTGCTTTATACTGTGTACAAGGAGGAAATATTATCATACTTTAAATATCTGTAGTTCATTTCATGTTTGCCACCAGATCAATACATGTCTATAGTCAATTTCAGGGCTGACTCAAGGCTTTATTTATACTACTCAAAGGAGTATTTTCTGACTTTGATAAGAATTCTCCCTTATTTTGGTGAGGTTTCACTGCAAGGACAATTGAGTTTCTGGAAAAATTAGTGACTGTAATGAAGGTAGATGCAACAATAATTGAAGTTATAGCATAGTAGTAGATAGAAGCCTGTGGAATACAGAGAAAACAAAATGAAGGGCAGAGCTTTAAAGAAAATAAATTCTGACTGAGCGGCAGCATCCCCAATTGGTGCAGAGTGTGCTTGCCAACTGTAGGACATTCATCTTTTTTTTTGAGTGCTCCACTTTATCTCAGCTCAGATACTGTCCTAAAAACCCACTTCAACAATTTTTTTTCAGACTGTGATCCTCAGCTTGAACAGAGAATACTGTCAGCAAATTGTAGGATACTCTCTTATCTTTTCTTTGAGCTGTTCCCTTTACCTCTGCTCAGTTACCATGCTAAAAGCCCACTTCAAAATATTTTTCAGACTGTGATCCTCAGCTTGGACAGGGAACACTGTCACCAAAGTACGTCCTGAAATCAAACTGATAAGCTTCTCTTTATCGCTGTTTTACCCTGTTATATGGTGAGCACACCAAGCTGGAACATTATCCCTGAGTTTATCTCCTCTTCTTCCACTAAACCTTAGATTTCTCTATTTATATTAGCTAATCTAACTTTAACAGCAGCGCACAGAAGTCTGCTAACAGGCTTTCCTCCCATATTTAATTAGTGCTTTCCATATATGATTTTAAGGATTTTGTCTGCCTGATACTTATCGAATTTGCTGTCTGCAATTGCACATAGCACAGACAAACACACAGTATGAACTACAATTTGGTCAATAGTACACCGTTCTGCACTGACCTGGTAAAAGTGGAACTCCTGATTGTTTTTTGTATTCACAGTCTTTCTGTCCAGGTTCTACCCACTCTGTTTACTGTCACTCCACTCAGACACCCTTCGCTCCCCTAACCTACCTCCAAATCCCACCCACCGCACTACACCTAAACTTATAGATAAAAGACAGTCACACCCCCAATCCTATTAGCCAATCACATCATCCTATCTGATCACCAGTTATAATCACAACCATTCTTCAATCTTATAACATAGTAAGTAATTAATACTCCCATAAGAACCTTCCCCATCTATTAACTTCACCTCCTATTAATTTACTCCTCTTATCCATACAGGATCATTACTTAGTCTACCCATAGTACAGCCAGTACATTACTCCTACTCACACTACTGCTCAGCCTACTCAGTGCAACCTACCTAATTACCTTCTACTATTTACTACAAGTCACTCTTATCTACTTTCCCACTAGATCAATCAACATTCCAACTAACACCATCCCCACAGATGTTCAAATATCACCACACCTTTATAATAATTACTACACAGAACTTGTTTTGCTCAAATACACTCACACACAAGCAGCCCCACATCTACAGTGCAAATATGCCAGTTACCCAAACTCTCACACTTATTTCTATTTAAATGATCTCTACTAAATATAGGTGGGGACATGCACCCAAATCCAGGTCTTCAATCATACAAAGTCAAAAATATTAGTCTCCCACCTCCAGCTAATCACTAACAAACACATTATCATAATAGCGACCTATATCCCTCCTTGCTAACAGTAACTCCATAATCAAAATTCTTCTTTGCTGGGCTGCCTCCACATTTAACTAAGAAGCAATCATCTTATTCAATTTTAACATAGACTGGTCTACCTGCACCAGTGACAATCCAACTAAAGTTATTAACCTCTGGTTTCTCTCGAAGAAGTTGCTCTTCAACAAGAATGCATAAGCACAGTAGCAAACATTCCATCCTGGATTGGACACTTACAAACAGGTCCTCCCTATGTCACCACTCTGGTTGCATCCCAGACTCTCTTAGTGACCATATACCCACCTATCTTCTCAGGCACAGAATATCCCCAACTAAAAACATCATATATAAATATATTCACATCAAAACAAAAAAAAAATCCCCAAAATATTCAATCCCTCCTAAAACAATGTGACTGAACCCCTCTAAAACATCTCCAGTTAGACAATGTAGTCCAATACTTCAATAATAAATTCCTCAATATCTTTAACAACCTGGCATCACATAGACAAATTCTTATAAAATCAAAACCAATCCCTAGACTGACAAACAATATGAAACTACTCATGAAACAAAGATATATGGCCTGGTCACACTATCCAATAACCAAAAAACAAAATTTTCTTCTAAATTATCATCAATTAAGAAATTTAGCCAAAAGAACAAATTAAAAATGACAAGAAATCATACTATACAATAACCCAACAAAACATCAAAACAACTCTCAAAAATTCTGGGGCACCATACAACAACTATTAAACCCAGGACAGTAAACAACCTTGATCTCTACTTCCCCAAATGCCACCAGTACCATTAGCTACCCAATTTAACTCCCACTGTATAGCTTCAATACTGTCCTTAATAAAAAGACTACAATAGCCAACTAATTATTCCCTCCAGCTCTACTTCTCATCCTGAGTCTTTTTCTATTAAAACAGTTCAAACTAGCTACATAAAGAAACTCCTACTCAAACTAAAACCTACATCGCTTGCTGAAGATCTTCTCCCCAATGAATTTCTTAAATTAGCAGCAGACTCCATCTCTTATGCGGTTTCGCTACTGATCAACCATTTGATCTCTGAACAATATACCCACAAACTTTGGAAAATCTCCCATATCATCCCCTTGCTTAAAGGAGGAGCATGCACAGAATTCTCAAACTGCAACCAAGTGCAATACTGGTCCAGCCAAAATTCTTGAAAAATGTATACATTCACAACTCCTGCCCTATCTACTGAACAATAATCTTCTCTCCACCTCCCAGCATGGTTTTAGACCAAAACACAGTATCACAACTGCTCTTATAAACTTCACAGCTACAGTCAATCAGCTGACAAACAATGGTCAAATTGTATCATCTGTATTCCTTGACATGTCTAAGGCTTTTGACATGCTATCCCATCAAAAACATTTCAATGAACTAGCCACCTTAAAACCAAGAAGCCATATCATAGTTTCACAGCTACTTGTCTGAATGTCAACAAGCAGTCAAGTCAGTGGTAAAATGAGATTTTATCACTACTACCAGATTCAGTTGGTGTCCCACAAAGCTCTATTCTTGAGCCACTACTCTTCTCCATTTTCACCAATAAACTGAGTACCACCACCCACCTAGCTAGTACAATACGCAAATGACTCCTCTCTCATCTGCACAGTTCCCTCTCTTCCTGAGCTCCTACATAGAACCCAAAAGTCCTTTACAGACATAGAACAATATATCTCTGATAATCAACTTGTACTTAACCCAAACTAGACAAAACTAATGCTATTCTCAAATAACAAATCATATGAGCGCTCCTTCCCTTTTGTCATCCATTCCTCTAGTGACACCAAAATTGAATCCATTGACCATACTAAACTGCTTTGCATCACTACTGATAACTCCCTAAAATATGACAAATACATAGCCCTGCCTATCAGAAAGGTCCACATCAAACTTGGCTCACTACACAGAGGCAATGCATTCCTCACTCATACCTCAAAACAGTCTATACTTATCCCCTTTGGGAAAAAGCATGTACCCGTGTATTACCACATAGGTGGCAGTACACTAAACACTGAAAGTGTGATAAGAGATTTAGGGACACAGGGGGACAGTGGTCTCACCTTCAATAACCACATCACCACAACAGTCAGGAAATCCTTCTATGTGGCACAGCTCATCACTAAGGGATTTTCATCCAGAAAAAAGGAGGTCATCGTCCCACTGTCCTCATCCCTCATTAGACCCATTATAGAATACAATGCCCCATTTGGTATGTACCTCTCAAGACATCTGCAACAACTGGAAAAGCTGCAGAAATACCTCACTAAAAGAATCACAGGCCTAATGCAGATGCTCTATGCTGACCGCCTTAAAAAACTCCAGCTATACTCTGTCACATATCGTCTACTCCGAGGTGATCTCTGCTTAACATACAAGGCCATGTCAAACCCAGAGCTGTTGGACATGCTACACTTAAAGAAATCCCAATCCCTCAGAGCCACACACTCCAGGGATCTAAACCTTGTCATCAAAATAAACAAAACATGCTGGATGGATAGGTTCCTGACCCAGAGACTCCCCACACTCTGGAATAGACTGCCCATACATATCAAGAAGACCGCCTCTTTGGCCCTCTTCAAAAGGAACCTTGATGATTGGATGGGATAAAGGAAAATCACCTCGGGGATCACATCAGTTGCCCTGCTAGACAAGGGTCGAGGGAAGTAAATAGTGTGGGAAGAAATAGCCAGGGAATTGTTATGGCTAGGCTTGTATAGGCTCTAGGGCTGATAGCCTAGTACCAACCTATGAACCTATGAACCTATGAACCTATAGCCAGGGCACATCTGCTAACCACTCTGCTGTATGCCTGCCCCATTTTCATGAACCTTAGAAAATCCAACCTAAACAAGTTACAGCTCTACTATAATAAAATACCCAGATTTGCTACTAACCACCCAAATAGCTCTCACCATTGCTCAGCTGTCCACCAACTAAAGTGGTTCGAATTACCAAATCTTTTATCTTTCAAATTGCCCACACCATCATTTACAAACCAGACAACTGCCCTGCCCTCAAAAACTTAGCTCTACCTTACTCTAACAGTAGGTCCCTGTGGTCTTCCAACAAACTCCTACTAAAGGTGACAATAGCCAAAAATAGTTCTGGGAATTCTCTTCTCCACCCAAATATCAAAGACCTGGAACTCCATTCCCCAGCACATACTTAACACTGCTAACTCTGCCAAATTCCAACTGCCCCTCAAAGAACACCTAACCAACAAGTAGCTCTGCTCCTGCACTACCCCAGGATGACAATTCCTTGCACCACACTTGCCTTGATTCTAAGCTTTACCTTTTCCTGTCAGTATAATCCAAGTCCAATTTCTCTTTCCTATATACACATTCACATAATACACAAGACAGATGTCTGATTAGTGACTTCATGCAAATCAATCTATCCATGTTGTATCTTACTTCACACTTACATCAGCTTATATGTTAATGTACATTCTTATACTTCCTATATTTTCCCTATTTTTGATGCTATATAATAATTATTTGCATATATGATCTTGAATAAGTGACTTGGTATGTGCTATTTTTGTTTTTCTACATGTGAATTTAAAATTTTGTATTGGAGCTTTTCTCCCCGGGCCTCCACTGAAAACGGGCCTTTGGCCCAGTCAGATACTGCTGGTAAACAAATGTAAAATAAATAAATCTGCTGGAGTAGGTAAGACTGCTGAAACAAATCAGAAGGTTTTCTAAGATAACGAATTGCCACCTCTAACTGATGATATGTATTCTGCAGAATTAGTGATTTGTCAAGAAAAATAGGTAGACGTAGAAGGACTTAATGGGGTGTTTTTGAAGCTCCTCTACCTTTGACTGAAGTGAAAGTCCTTGAGCATTAATTACCTGAAGAAAAGCACCAAGGAACATAATGTCAGTAACTGTTTAACACAGGAAATCATTCTTAGTGTGATTTCAAAGTTTGTGCTAGCAATGACCCCTTTCTTTGGGAGATTTCTCACTTCTTTGAGTTGTTGTGGTCATGGCTTGCTCTGCACATCAGGGAATGTGGTGGGGCTTGTCCTTGCAAAAAAGGTTATTAGCTTACTTTTTCATCCTTCTGTATTTTGAGCATTATTTTTAGATACTTCTGATGCTTGTGGTTTTGCAGTTTGGCAATCCACAGCAGATTTTTTTTTTTTTGCAGATTTTGTTACAAGGAGTCACCCAAGGTGATGCCAAATAGAAATGAAGTCAGTTTGGATCAAAGCATAGGAGTGATTGTGTTGTCAGCAATACACGTCCATGTTAAATTTGCTGGCATGCTTCATTTGTTTCCTTCAGAATTATTTTCAGTGATGCATGTGAAAACAGATTTTTTTACATCAGGTTTAAAATGTTGGCTTTGTTTTAAAAATGTTGGATTCACTATAAGTCTAACAGAAGTAGAGCCGCGGTGGTGCAGCAGTAACGTTGTTGCCTCACAGCAAGAGGTTCTCCCATTTGATTCTCAGCTGGAGCTCCTTTTGTGTGGAGTCTGCATGTCCTCCCCGTGGTTGAGTGGTGTTCGAAAGACATGCATGAATGGGCGCGCCTTCGTTGAAGGATGGGCGTCGGGCTGGCACCTCGGCACCATAAAAATCTACTGCCAATCATTAGCAGACCGGAGTTCCACTGTGGTGACCCCTAACTGGGAAAAGCCGAAAGAAGAACAACTATAAGTCTAACAGAAAATTTTAATACATGGATTCATGACTCGATAGTGATTCAAGCAAGTTATGAACCTTCTTGGAAGTAGAAGAGTGAAGTATAAATTAAGTATTTAGAGAAACCTAACTGTAATAGTTAAATAAAATGTGAATGGGTTGTCCACCATCTGCCAAATCTACAAAACTATTTCTTCACTGAGTCAATATGTCAGTCATTTAGTTATATTACATTTCTTTACTAGGGAACTTCGACTGGGCAGATGCCCATTTTCAGCAGAGGCCTAGGGAGAAAAGCTCCATATACAATCCAAAAACAACAGTGCAACATAGACATAAAAGTGGCTATTTATACACGTTATAAAACAGTAAGAAATTTTATAATTTGACTGATGTAGCTGTAGTACAGTAACCACATACAGACCGAGGATATACAATGAGACATATGTTAAAAAAATCATGGCTTACAGTTGTAGATATGCAAATACTAACAGAGTTGCTTTATTTGTGGAGTCAGCAATTTCATTAAAAAAAGCAAAATACATTTTTCTAACTTATATTTCTTATACTGATTTGTAGGAAGTATTAGTAACAGTAAAAAAGGTAGGAGGAATTTCTGTGAGGGAACAGTAGTGGATGGTTGACCCGAGAATTTGTACTGGGTAGACAGGGATGTTATAAATACTATAGGTCACTGGTTCCCAAACTGTGTGTTGTGGCGCCCTGGGGAGCCGGGGCTTCCTTACAGTGGATCCGCGCAGCTTAGCAGCTGATTGCAGGTAAGTGAATGCCTGTATTAAGAGTGTGAGTGTGTCTGACTGCATTTGTGAGTGAATGTGTGCATGAAAGCAAAATAGTCTGTGTGTGTGAGAGAGCTCGGGAGAGTGAGAGCGATGTGTGAGTGAATGCAGGAATGAATGAAGAAGTGGTTGTGTGTGTGTGTGTGTGTGTGTGTGTGTGTGTGTGTGTGTGTGTGTGTGTGTGTGTGTGTGTGTGTGTGTGTGTGTGTGTGTGTGTGATCTGGAGAGTGAAAGCGGTGTGAGTGAATGCAGGAATGAATGAAGTGGGTGTGTGTGGGTGTAAGATCGGGAGAGTGAGATCGATGTGTGAGTGAATGCAGGTATGAATGAGGAAGAAGCTGTCTCTGTGTGTGTGAGATCGGGAGACTGAGAGCAATGTGTGAATGAATGCAGGTATGAATGAGGAAGTGGCTGTGTGTGTGTGTGTATGTGTGAGATTAGGAGAGTAAGAGCAAAGTGCGAATGAATGCAGGTATGAATGAGGAAGTGACTGTGTGTGTGTGTGTGTGTGTGTGTGTGTGTGTGTGTGTGTGTGTGTGTGTGTGTGTGTGTGTGTGTGTGTGTGTGTGTGTGTGTGTGTGTGTGTGTGTGTATGTGTGAGATCGGAAGAGTGAGATGGATGTATGAATGAATGAATGTGTAAGTGGTTGTGTGGCATGTGGGTGTGAGATCGGGAGAGTGAGAGCGATATATGAATGAATGAGGAAGTGGGTGTGTGGCATGTGGGTGTGACAGACAGTGAGAGCGATGTGTGAATGAATGCAGGTATGAATGAGGAAGTGACTCTGAGTGTGTTTGATCGGGAGAGAGAGAGAGAAATGTGTGAGTGAATGCAGGTGTGAATGAAGAAGTGACTGTGTGTGTGTTTGAGATTGATTGGGAGAGAGTGACAGAAGTGGATGCAGATTGAGATGTATGAGAGGGAGTGTGTGTGTGTGTTTGATCGGGAGAGAGAGAGTGATGTGTGAGTGAATGCAGGTATGAATGAGGAAATGACTGTGTGTTTGTGTGTGTGTGTGTGTGTGTGTGTGTGTGTGTGTGTGTGTGTGTGTGTGTGTGTGTGTGTGTTTGAATGTCCAGATTTTTGCCTCATATTTTTGGTGTGTTCCTCCTAAAATCTGTACTTTTCTGGCAAAAATTTGGGGATTGAAGTCATTAAATAATGACAAAAAATTGAGTTTAAGACTCCACATCCTTCAAAGAATGCATGCTAATGCAAAACCTATTATGCTATCAACTTTCTAAGTTTGTAAGAGCAATATATGAAATCTTTCCCTCTTTGTTTCCCATCATTTTAGACTTTGTCCGGATTTTTTGCTCTAAAAATCTGGACAAAGCCTACAATGATGGGGGGACAAAAAGAGACAGATTTGAAATATTGCTCTTACAAACTTAGAATGTTTATAGAATAATAGGTTTTGCATTAGCATTAATTCTCTGAAGGATGTGGAGTCTTAAACTCAAATGTTTGTCATTATTTAATGACTTCAATCCTCAACTATTTGCCAGAAAAGTACAGATTTTAGGAGGAACGCACCAAAAATATGAGGCAAAATTCTGGACATTCTACGAAAATCTGTACATTTGAGATGTGAATCACATACACACACACAGTCACTTCCTCGTTCATACCTGCATTCACTCACACATCCGTCTCACTCTTTTGATCTCACACATACACATACACATTCACATCCTCATTCATACGTGCTTTCATTCACACATTGATCTTAGTCTCCCGATCTCACACATACACACACACAGCCACTTCCTCATTCATACCTGCATTCATTCACACATCCCTCTCACTCTTCCAATCTCACACACACACACAGTCACTTTCTCATTCATACCTGCATTCATTTACACATTGATCTCAGTCTCCCGATCTCAACCATACACACACACAGCCACTTTCTCATTCATACCTGCATTCATTCACACACATACACACACACACACACACACACACACACACACACACACACACACACACACACACACACACACACACACACACACACACCACTTCCACATTCATACCTGCATTCACTCACACATTACTCTCACTCTCCTGATCTCACACACACATGCAGCCACTTCTTCATTCATTTCTGCATTCACTCACACATCGTTTTCACTCTCCTGATCTCACACATACACACACAGCCACTTCTTCATTTATTCCTGCATTCACTCACATTCGTCGCTAACTAATAAGCTTAACTGCAAAATAAATCGCAAACTGTTTGCGTTTTATTTTGCAGCTAAGCTTATTAGTTTGCGGCACCCCTGTGAGGAAGCCATGGCTCTCCAGGGTGCCTCAGCGCACACTTTGGGAACCCCTGAAATATGCACTTTATATGTGCCGTGGGGAGGGGGTGCCTTGGGAAAACCTGGATTCAGCAAGGGAGCCGAGAATCAAAAAAGTTTGGGAACCACTGCATAGGTTAATCTGGACTATTGCATGAGCAGAGTCATTATTTAATAAATTATTTTTGAGTAAGTTTTTGAAATGAGCAGTGCTGGTTGTGGATCAAATGGCTTGAGGGAGTGTGTTCCAAGTTTTAGCTATATAACTAGAATAAAGACCATCTGTGCAGTAGTGATAGATTTGTTTGCTTTTGATAATGATTTATTAGTGGAGCATAGTACTCAGTGATTGGAGTAAGGTTCTAGTATGTCTTAGAGAAGTGGAATTTTTTCGGGTTTGTAGAGTAGTTTATGAGCCATTGTGAGCTGGTTATAAGATAGGCGGTGAGGTAGTTCTAACCAACACAGTTTTTTAGCGCTAGACAATGGTGTGATCTACATGCTGAGTTAGTGACAAATTTTGCTATTGTTATAACATACTTTGAATTTTCCTAAGTCTTTATTTTTAAGGTTGGTGAATATGGGTGAGGCATAGAGGAGTGTAGAGAGAAGATGTATTTTAGCAATAGCTGTCCTGGTACTTTCGGATAGGAATTGTTTATTTCTATATAGGGTTCATAGTTTTCTGTGTACTTTCTTTATTGTTTATGATATGTCTAGGTAGAAGCTCATATTATTATCATTAACTACACCTTGGAATTTGGTGTGGGTTACTGGTGTAATAACTGTATTATCTGTGGCAGTGATGAAGAAGCTGGGAAGAGGATTTAATGTTCTAGTGGGCTGGAAGATCATAAGCTTAGTTTTATAGAGTTAAGTATGAGTTGTGAGTTTGAGAGCAACAATTCTATTGCAGTGAAGAATTTTTGTGTTATGTCTTGAAGCTGTTCTATGTTACGGGCTGTACAGAAATGTGTAGAATCATCTGCATATTGGATCAGGAAAGCTAGAGGAGTAGCAGTGTTACGATACTAAAACGAAGGGGAACAAGGATGGATCCCTGTGGGGCTCCTAATGTTAATAGGAGTAGGGGGAGAAGTCTTGTAGACATTTTAATGCTTGCAGGTGACTTGCTAGATAGCTTTGGAACCAGTTGAGATCAGAGGGACTAATATTTAGGTTAGAAAGTACGGACAGAGGTTTGTGGTGGGAGACTGTGTTGAAGGCTTTAGACATATCAAGAACGACAGACAAAACTATTTTACCATCATTCCTAAATTGATTGATGTTACTGGTGAAGCTCAAGAGGTTGGTTGTGATGCTATGGTTAGGTCAAAATCTGTGCTGAGAATTTGTCAGTAAGCTATTAGTTGAGAGATAGTGCAGAAGTTGAGAGTGTCTGCACCTTTCTAGAATTTTAGAAAGTGGTGCTAGAATGGCAATAGGTCTATAATTTGAGAGTTTAGTTGAGTTGCCTCCTTTGTGTAGGAGGGTTATGTGAGAGATTTTCCAGATGAGTGGGATATGTTGTTCAGTAATAGAATGATTAATGAGTATTGAAACTGGAGAGGAGATCACATCAGCTGCAGTCTTGAGAAATTCAACTGATAAGTTATCTGCTGCTATTGTTGTTGGTTTGAGTTTTCTAAGTAGTTTTTGTATGGCACATGCAAGGATGGGATGGAAGGAGAAGAATTGCCATTCTTATTGTCTGTTGTGGGTATAGTTAGTGGAGAGGGATAGTTATTTTTGGAGAGTGCTAAAATGCTTTCAATGAAATATTTGTTAAATTGTTCTGCGGTGGTACTTATGTTGTTTGGTACAGAAGGGAGTGGAGTTGATGCCTGTCCAGGATGGAGCATCTTTTTGATTTAGGACCAGAATTTTTGTGGATTTCTTTGATGTTTATGTTGCATATTAGTATAGTAATTTTGTTTGTCTTGTCTGATTTGATATTTGGCTTTGTTCCTAAATTCTTGATATGCTAAATGGTTGAGATTTATTAGCATACCTTACTTCCCAGACCATGTCTCTCAGTTTAAGAAGAGTTCTAGTTTCCTTAGATAGCCATGGAATGTAATTTGATTTTGCCAAAATTGTCCTAGTAGGTGCTACTTTGTTCAGAATGTTAATGAATGTATTATTGAAGTATTCAATGGCAGAACCTAAGGGCAAGATCTTAAGAGGAGCCCAATTACATTGTTTGAGGGTGGATGTCAGTGTTTGGGAGCTGAAGTTTTTCTTGCTACGAATTTGAAGATAAAAGGTGTGGTTAAGAGGGTTGGTGAATTGCCTATGTGTGCAGGTAAGTAAATTATCACTTGGGCTGTCAGGAAGATAGCCACAGTTCTGAAATTGTGAGGGTTTGCTAGTTAGGGTCCAGTTGATAATAGATTGTCTATATGATGTTTTATCTATTCTGGTAGGGCTTTGGATAATTTCTGTGAAGCACTGGAGGTTGATATGGTTACTGGAGTTCTGTGAATTACAGGTGTACTGGTCTGTATTGAAATCACCAATAATAATGGTTTCATGAGCAATAGTTTTTGAAGTCCAGTGGAGGAAATATTCTATGGTGGCAAGGTTGTTTCCAGGTGGAATATAAGTTCTTATTATGATTAGATGTTTATTTGAGTTGATTTTTAGCTTGGTAAATAGTATCTCAGCATTGTTAAAAGTTGGTGTGCTTTGATTTAGAGGTTGCAGTATAATATTGTTTTTAAATACTATGGCTACTCATCCACCTTTTCTTCCTTTTCTATCTGCCCTATTAATATTACAGCCTGGGGGATAATCTCATTGTTGTCAATATGTGGTTTCAGCCAGGTTTCTGTTAAAAGGGCTATATCGCCTAAGTAGAGTGAGAGGGTATTATGGAGTTCCTGAACTTTTTTAACAACATTTTTGAGGTTTATATTCAGAAGTAGTAGTCCTGATCCTTTCTGAGATAGATTTTGGGACCTTGGTTTGGATATATGTTTCCACTTATCATAAGTTGGGATGCTATATCTACAACTTTCCTAAGGAGTTTGGAGATAAATTTATAATACCTAAGGGAAATGTGTGGTATACCATCAGTGGGGGTATATTATGAGTGAGTTGATCAAGGAATGTAGTATTGAAGATTGCTGTTGATATTTCAAAGTTTATGGAGTTTTTATGATGTGGGTAAGGAGATGTAATTTTGTGGCAGGTCTGAGGTATGGATAGGTGAGAGTGATAAGTAGTTAGATGACCAATTAGTGAAAGAATTGTGAGCATTGTAGCATGTGGGGGTAGCATTTTATGTTACTGTGAAATACTTATTTAGTGAGATCAGTAATACTCAGAGATTAAAAAAAAACTTTAGTTATTGATATGAAGAGAGATTAGTAGATTTCTATGAAGTATTTATTATCGACAGATGGAAGGAAAGATAAGAAGGTGTTCAAAAGGGTACAGAGACTGATTGTATGAGTAGTGAGTATATAGGGTTGGTCTTGATTAGTGGTAGTGGGTAACAGGATAGTATTACATAGGGAGCTTAATAGGTATTTCCTGTTGATAGGTTGCTTGCGTGTAATGGGAATGGTTTGATGAAAATAAATGCAGTTGTAGTGGGGGTGGGAATTGGTAGTAAGGCAGGGGACTGGAGTGAGCCCAAGCATAGCAAGGGCAAAAGTGGAGCAGGTAGACCCTGGTCTTAGGATTGGAAAAGTAGAAAAACAATCGGTGGCAATGGTATTCAGGTAAGTTACCTCTTCTCATTTTAGCTCCAGGATCTTATTATGTTGTTAAAATCTCTCAACAATGACTGGATGATGCTAAATATTTAAACACATACAGCAGAACTTTCCTGCTTAACCTCTGTAAATAGTGTGGGATGGTACTGTTAAAATAAATGTTGGGGGAATTCCTATGGGGAGGAGCTGTCATCCCTAGTGGTGTGCTCGTTAGTTCCATAATAACTCAGCACTGTAGGTGTGATGGTTAAAATGGGAACTTTAGTTAAAATATCAATGGTGTGCAGTCTTCATTTTTAAACAGCTACATTTACTTTCTTTGGTGTCACTGCTTCTCTTCCTGTTGCCCATTCTGCAATGTTACTGAAAAATGATTAGCCGGACTGTCAGTGCAAGGGAAGGAAACAGTACAGACTCAAAACCACTGTGGAGATGCTGAAAGAGTGAGTGAGGAATAAATTAGAGGGAGTCAGACATGTGCAGTGTGAAAAGAAAAACTTTTACAACACAGAAAACTATTCACAGAAAACTATTAATTAATTCCAGCAGGTATTCTACAGTATAATATATTTAAATTCCAGTAGATATTCTGCCTGACATATGTAAAAGCTACAAAGAAACTTCTACAATGCAATAAACTATTAATTAATTTCAGCAGGTATACTACAGTATAATTGATTTAAATTCCAGTAGATATTCTACCCAACATGTATAAGAGCTAGAGTCACAATACAACATTTAATGTAAGCATTTAAGCATCTAGAAATCTATTCCCATAAATATTAATACTCTAATGGTACTGTTGTTTCACGTAGTTCACTTCTTAATTCAGTTACCCATGACAACCACGTATGGCTAACAAACCTTAACTGTATTGTATTTAATGTATCAAAATGGAACAGAGCAGTATGAGCAAGAGCAGCAGAATACAGTAAAACATAAGCAGTAGTCAACTGCAGTCATTAAAAATGTTCAGTGACTGTTTCATTAACTTAGTGATTTACAGTGGTATAAGTGAAAAACAGTAAACAATATTGGTGTGCTGAGTGAAAACAAACAATTTGATAAAAAACACTTACAGTAGGAAAACTCAATACCAAGGGAGACAAATAGCTGTTGTGGTGATTCAAAAATGCGACCCAAGGTTTTTGTAAGTTTCGGTAACCAGTCCCGGATGTGAGCTAAGGGGGTGGGATGACTCAACATGAAGGATTAGCCAATGTAGAAGTAATTGTAGACCCTGGTCTTAGCACTGGAAAAGTAGAAAAACAATTGGTGGCAATGGTATTCAGGTTAAGTCACCTCTTCACAGTTTAGCCTCAGGAATTTAGTATGCTAGATGTTAAAATCTCCCAACAATGTCTGGCTCATGCTAAATATTTAATAACACACAGTGGAACATGCCTACTTAACCCCTGTAAATAGCTTGGGATAGTGCTGTTAAAATAAATGGTGGGGGGAATTCCTATGGGGAGCAGCAGTTGTCCCTAGTGGAGTGCTCATCAGTTACAGTAGTAATTGAGCACTGCAGGATTGATGGTTAAAATGGGAACTTTAGTTAGAATATTAGGCTCATGCCTTACACGGACTTTTTTTAATGAGCAAGTTAAATGCTTGATAGTCTATTAATTTGTATAGTGAGTCTCATAATAAAAGAGTAAACTAAGAAGCAGTTACAAAAAGCATGCATATTAAAATATACAAATAAATATAGAGTAAAAGCACTGCTACTTTACAAAAAAAAAAAAAAAAAGATCACATTTGAAAACATTTCCTAAACCAATCTACATATATAAGGGAATGAAAGCATATGCAGGGATGCAAGTTAAGTACATAAAGTAACATGCAGTTAACATCTTAAAAGATTGTTGGTGTCTGCAGGTCAGGAAGTTGAAAGGCAGCTTCAGATGGTTACAGAAATACATTCCTTTAGGTATTCTAGAAAGCAAATAGTTGAAATAGTTGGTGTATTTTTTCAGTTTGCAGCATTGAATACTTTGCCAGTCTCAGTGCTTTTCTACCCCTTCCAAGTTAGGAAGACTTGCATAGAGGGAGATCCATTTCTGGGGTGCTACAAGAGTATTCTCAAACAGGATCTGTGAGTCTAGAATCTAAACAGTCCCCCCAAGTTGTGCACACACTGCAGCAATAACTCACCTTTAACATTAGCAGACTGGTAATCGCAACCTTCACAGTGGGCCAATAAACTGTACCTGTGGCCTGACACTGTCAAAGCAAAACAAATAACTTTCGCATATAAATGTATATCCATTCATAAAGCAGGTGTGATGCAAGGGAGTTTTATAGCAATGAAGGTAGCCTTAGGACATGCATCATTGGGGGGGGGGTCTATATTAAAAGACCGAAGAGTTGTTTCAGCAAACACCTCTTGGTCGACATGTAATGAGTGAACACACTAAAGCAAGAATACTCAAAACAGCATTTTCTTTCCCTCAGAAAGAAACCACTAGCACAAACACACA
>NC_056725.1:276536011-276623511 GCF_019279795.1 Protopterus annectens
TCATTTACAAAATGCTGTCTACTACCAAGTTTGAGACCTTCTCTTGATTTGTGGCAAAATCACTGAAACCGATTTTTAAAGAAATAAGAACTAGTACTAGCAGATGGTTTAAAATATTCTTATTCTTTTTTTGCATTGTGACTGTATCTAATACTAGGTATAACTAGGCTGAAACTACACACTCACACATATACAAATATACACACATAAACACACACGCGTGCACACACACACACACACACACACACACACACACACACACACACACACACACACACACACACACACACACACACACAAAAACATATGCTGTACACAACACAAAGATATATGGGTCTTCTCTAAAAGAAAAAAACTGGTAGTTAGTCACAACACATATACTGAGCCTGTGGGGACAGGTAACCAGTTAGCTGACAGGTTCTGTGAAAACTTTGCTCCCCTGTCCCTGCCACACTTACCCCATGACATCTCTACCACCTGTCCCCTACCTTGTATCTCTAAAGAGCATGTTGTAAACACTTTCTCTAAAGACAAAAACATAGCATCTAATGAACCTGGTAACATAGATCACCTTTTCTATTGCTAGGTGTAAGTAGTTCCAAAACTAATAATTTTAAAGTATGACTGGTGTCATTCTCTAGATCATGTTTACACATTGCATTATGAACATCATTCTTCCTGATGTCATTTAAATTTTCTCTAATTCTGTCTTTCAAACATGTTTGTCTTAACTACATAGGTGATCTAAGGAATAAAACAGAATGTAAAGAGATGAAGTGGATTCTAGAATTACATGCAGGTGGTAGGAAGGGACTTAATGGAACTGTCCCTTTAAAACCAATTCTTAGGTCATGTGACTTGGTGATGTAACTATGTTTAAAAGATGGTTTGTTTGTAACAGTTTTAAGATCTGATGAAGCACCTGTTTAGAAAGGAGGGAAATAGCTTATCTGTTTTTTAACCTTGCTTTTATGGTTTTTATTTTCTTTTTTGAATAAAATTCATGATTTTATATAGCAACTACCGTGGCTGACTGGTTGGATTTATTTCTGTTTTTACCTTTTCTTATTTAACCAGACTTAATCCAAGTTTACAACGTTTTTCCCTACAATCTCCAAATGATGTGAACATCCTATAAGAGGATCTTATACAAACAAATGATTGGTGCAAATTAATGACCTTAAACTCATTGCAAAAAAAAATGTATTATCATCCCTTTTGATAAGGGTGATGTTCCTGCTAACTACCACATCAGTAACAACACCTTAAGTACACATTCAGTGGTGAGAGACCCGGGCACACAGGTTGATAGCAACTTTACCTTTGACCATCACATCTCCACAGTGGTAAGAAGGGCATTCTATATGGATCATCTCATAAGTAAGGGCATTACCTCCAGAAAAAAAAAGTTATAACCTCCCTGTACTCTTCCCTCATCAGGTCAATAATTGAGTACAACTCTCCTTTTGTTATGTAACTTTCCAAGCACTTGCAGGAAATGGAGAGACTACAAGGTCCTCCCAAGGAAAATTCGAGGTATTTAGCATCTGTCCTATGTGGATCATCTGAAATCACTGTCACTTTATTCTGTTTCATGCAGACTGCTCAGAGGGATCTCTGCCTTGCATAAAGTGCAATCTGTGACCCTGCTTTATTGGAAATGTTGCATCTCCGTAAGTCAAATGGTACAGAGGTTTCTCACTCTAAAGACCTTAACCTGGTATGTGGCATGCATAGAACCTGCTGCAGGGACAGATTTGTCTCCCAGAGGCTACCACACCTTTGGAACAGACTCCCACTTCATGTCAAACAGAACACATCATTAACCGTCTTCAAGCGCAATCTGGAAGATTGGATTGGTAACTGTAAATTTCCACTGGGGGTTCCACCTGTGCCCCTCTTGGACACTGCAATAGGTGCTGATTGAGAAAATAAGGGTAGAACTTGGCTAGGCTTGTAAGGGCCCTTGGGCCACTAGCCTAGTAACTTCTTATGATCCTATGATCTCGGATGACTTTTCATCTTCACAAACTGCCCAGTCTCACTATTCCTCTTCCTAGTGTTACAGTGGATAATATTCTTTACAAGCATTATTTTGGTGGCACTTTCACCCCCAGTGTGGGACCCTCCTGATTAAAAAGTATACTAAATCTGAGGAAAGGTAATACTGCTCATGCTTTACTCTAAAATAATGCAGCCTTGAGGAGAGGGAAGAGAGGATGTGCAGATTACCTTGCCAAAACCCTTAGAAAAACAGAATGCGCTTTGTCTCTTGTGAGACAGTATATCTGTCAGTGGAAACTGAGGTCATGCAATTCATTGCTGTGACATTCATTTTGCATGTTTAAAGTAGACTCATTCACTTTTCTTTTTTTTTAAAGTAACACTGAATCTGGGAAGGGGAGGAAATAAAGGGGAATCGAGGGAGCAAGTGCACTTATGATTATCTAATAAGGATCATATGTACTACAAAACCTGTTATTCTTCATTGTTAGATATATAGTAATGAAACAGATGAGTAATATATACCTGAAGATCCATTAACAGTGTGCACATTTCAGTCTGAGGCTAACACTATCAGACATCTGTGTACTACCAGCAGTCATGCTAATTAAATAACCAAGACTCTGAGCTACTCTACATTTTGTGGAGCACCTGCTCTTGGCCAGAACACATGCTTGCATCCATGCTGATGTGCAGCAAGGCTTGTGTACACAGTGTAAACACGGGATGGTAAACAAGTTTAAGCTCAGTAAATGAGTACATGAGAGCAACACAACACTAGATGGGGAAACTTGGAATATATGATGACAGAAGAAGCCTAGCAGTAACAGTGACTGCTTTCAACTGAATGAGGGACAAACATCATCAGAATGATGGACAAATTCAGAAAGAATCACGGACAATCATATTTTTAAATATGAGTACTATTAACTCAGAAATGTGGGCAGAATAAGGGAGTATGAATTAATTTAATTTTCTAAATTAAAAGGAGTGTACAACTTTAATTAGTGTCATTATTTACCTAACTAAAATTCAACACCTTTCTCCAAAGGTCACCATTTATACAAGCATTATGAGAGGCAGAGGTAAAATTGGAGCCATTCTCAGGGACATCCCTGGAAATCAAGGACATTTGAGAGTTATTATACTACTGTGCAAGGAAACCTGATACAGTAGGACATTGCAGTCAATGCAAATAGTAGACATTTTGGAAGTTCAGTAGCACTGGCATGTGTACTGGGAAATTAAACACGTACAGTAAATGTCCAAAAAGAAGCAGTTTTGATGTTTGAATGGGCAGGCAGATAATACAAGATACAAATCGACATGCCTTACATGTGTTTAAGTAAGAATGCATTATTAATGGGAAACTACATACATAAAACTGTGGACTGATTGAGAAACATAAGGTTTGTAGGTTCACCCTTGGACATAATAAACAGACAAGTGATAGTGGAAACAATAATAATAGTTGTAGCAGCACCATGCATGTTGGGAAGGGTAAGACATGAAATAAATCCCAAATCAGTAAGCAGGTGCAATCCACAAAGACCTGCCAAAGAACAGAGACCTCAACCTCCTTCCCACAATCAACAGAACATGCTGGAGGGAGAGGTTCCTCACCCAGAGACAGCCCATGTTCTGGAATAGACTTCCCATACATGTAAAGCAGAGCACCTTGACATCCTTCTTCAAAAGAAATGTTGATGAGTGGATAGATAATATAAAGTTCACCCAGGGGATAGCTCCAGTGGCTCTACTTGCTAGAGGCACTGGGAACTAACGCCAGGTGGCACTATGCCAGGACACTTCTATGGGCTAGGGTTGTAAAGGCTCCAGGGCCATTAGCCTAGTACACACCTATGAACCTATGAACAGCATATTACACTGCATCAGCACAGATGTTGGAGTCTAACAGCTGAGGAAGTAAGCACCCTGAGATGTGGGACATGTCAGGAAAAAGATGGAAATCATGGAAGATAAACGAAATGTAGAGGCAGTCCAGTAACATCAGGGTTGTGTGTATAACTGTGTGAGTGTATACTTATGGACATGAGTGGGTATACTGTAGCAACGCAGTGTAGTACCAAGACACGAAGGAGCAAATGATAATCCAAATATAATGCTGTAGCAGAACGAAACACAATGGCAACTCTGGAATATGCAAAAGCTTTTAATAGAAGTAAAAAATGAGCGCTTTCGCGTGGTCCATCCACGCTTCATCAGATGATTTATCAAATATCTGTTAACAGTTTATATACATCCGGTAAGCGCGGGAAAATCTGCTCATTAATCAATTAACATAAAATGAACACTTAATTCTTTAAAAAACATGTTTCAAGATATATATTTTAACACATTGAATTACCGCATTTCTTGTCAATCGATGAATAAAGCACAAATGATTAAAATTTAGATGAATAGTAATGAAAAATAAAAAATTAAAAATAAATAAAAATTCTGCTATTTAATAAGATACATGAATATAATGGGTACTTGATGAATACCAAAATCAATCAATGTGAACGGGTTCATCTACACAATTAATAACATCATTAAATAAATTATGATGTATATCAGGAGATATATAGAAAGATATATATATATAATGTGGAGGCAAAATATATCTGGAATGTAAATAAATGGACATCATATCATGGATGTTGTGATGTAATAAGACTAATAAATGTGTATTGAAAATGATGGCTAACTATAGATGTCCACTGAATGCCTAAAATATAAACTATAATACATCATAATGAGACATGTATGCTTCAAAAGATGTATATAGAGATACAGATGAACTCATCTAGAATTCAATAATATATCCAAATTAAATAAATAAAAAATGAAATATGGAAAATATACACTAAATACATTGTATAAATATAAACATTTAAAAATATATATATTTGTGGCTAGATGCTAAAAATTTGCATTAATTAATAGTCATAAAATTAAATGTAAATAGATGAAATAAACAATATATGTAGGGCCACCTGCTCACTATTTAGATATTAGTGCTGGTTTAATAGAGACATGGACGTTAATTCCTGGCTCTATATGTGCACCTAGTCGCAATATCCAGTTAAGTTCCATGAGTGCCAAATAATTCTCTTTGTCTCCCCCTCTTTGATCCTGTTTTACTTCTTGTAAGACCCTAAAGCAAAAGGAGTGAGTAGGAAACTCCGTGATATGCTTAGCCAAAGCATTGGTTTCTGCAGCTTTACGTATGTCATACAGGTGATTGTAGATACGTTCCTGTAGCTTTCTCTTTGTTAACCCTACGTAAAAAGCCTCGCATTTGATGCAGGTGGCAAGGTATATCAAATTGCGAGTGTTGCAAGTAGCTCGAAAGTATGGTCTAAAAACATAATCAGTGTTAGGGTGTTTAAAATGCTGTATTTTAGTTATGTATTTACATCTATTGCAACTATAGCAGGGATATGTGCCAAAATCTTTAGTTTGAATGTGGTTAGCTAAGTTGTTACTTTCTTCTATCTTGATATGTAAATCACCACATAGAATTCTTTTGAGGTTCCTGCTGTTCTTGTAGGTGAACCTGGGTCGTTTACTAATGATGTCTCTGGTGTGAGAGTCAATAGTCAAAATATGCCAATTATTATGGATAATCTGCTGTATCTTTTTTATATCACTGGTATATGTGATAATATAATTAATATAATAATTTGTGGCATCTGTTCTCTTATATGATTTGAAATCGTATTTCGTATACTTCAGGGCTTTATTATCCTGCTCTACAGGTATAATGTCACCCAAAACTTCCACTTTAATGTTATTAACCATGGAAGGATTATAGCCTCTGTTAATAAATGATTTCTCTAAGAAATGTGCTTCTTTATTTAAATCTTCAATTCTGCTGCATAGTCTCTGAATCCTGATAAACTGACTCTTGACTATGCCTTGGAAAGAATGTCGGGGATGCATACTATCAAAGCATAACATCGAGTTTTTCCATGTGGGCTTCCTATATAAAGTTGAATCTAACTTGCCCCCATTAGTGAATCTAAGGGTAACATCTAGGAAGTTTATTTCTTTGTTGGAAATTTCTTGTGTAAAGCGTAAAAACGTAGTAGTGGTGTTCAAATATTGCAAAAATATTTCAAATGATTCCTGTGTACCTTCCCAAATTATTATGATGTCGTCCACAAAACGCCTATAGAACTTAATGAGCTTGAAGTTCTCATGTGTGAAAAGGTATAGTTTTTCCCACCACAAAACTACCAAATTGGCATAGGTGTTAGCGCAGGGGGTGCCCATGGCAACCCCCCACTTTTGTAAATAACAAGAACCACCAAACATGAATGCATTGTTAAATAAAACTAATTCCAAGAGCTGACCTATAAGTATAATTCTATCACTAGAGAAACTAGTCTCTTCGGATAACAATTCATTTATGTATTGCATACCCATATCATTGGGTGTTGTTAGAAGTAAACAGAATCACGGACAATCATATTTTTAAATATGAGTACTATTAACTCAGAAATGTGGGCAGAATAAGTGAGTATGAATTAATTTAATTTTATAAATTAAAAGCAGTGTACGACTTTAATTAGTGTCACTATTTACCTAACTAAACTTCAACACCTTTCTCCAAAGGTCACCATTTATACAAGCATTATGAGAGGCAGAGGTAAAATTGGAGCCATTCTTAGGGGCATCCCTGGAAATCAAGGACATTTGAGAGTTATTATACTACTGTGCAAGGAAACCTGATACAGTAGGACATTGCAGTCAATGCAAATAGTAGACATTTTGGAAGTTCAGTAGCACTGGCATGTGTACTGGGAAATTAAACACATACAGTAAATGTCCAAAAAGAAGCAGTTTTGATGTTTGAATGGGCAGGCAGATAATACAAGATACAAATCAACATGCCTTACATGTATTTAAGTAAGAATGCATGATTAATGGGAAACTACATACATAAAACTGTGGATTGATTCAGAAACATAAGGTTTGTAGGTTCACCCTTGGACATAATAAACAGACAAGTGATAGTGGAAACAATAATAATAGTTGTAGCAGCACCATGCATGTTGGGAAGGTTAAGACATGAAATAAATAAGACATCCCAAATCAGTACGCAGGTGCAATCCACAAAGACCTGCCAAAGAACAGAGACCTCAACCTCCTTCCCACAATCAACAGAACATGCTGGAGGGAGAGGTTCCTCACCCAGAGACAGCCCATGTTCTGGAATAGACTTCCCATACATGTAAAGCAGAGCACCTTGACATCCTTCTTCAAAAGAAATGTTGATGAGTGGATGGATAATATAAAGTTCACCCAGGGGATAGCTCCAGTGGCTCTACTTGATAGAGGCACTGGGAACTAACGCCGGGTGGCACTATGCCAGGACACTTCTATGGGCTAGGCTTGTAAAGGCTCCAGGGCCATTAGCCTAGTACACACCTATGAACCTATGAAAAGCATATTACTTGTGGATTATGCTGCACTGCATCAGCACAGATGTTGGAGTCTAACAGCTGAGGAAGTAAGCACCCTGAGATGTGGGACATGTCAGGAAAAAGATGGAAATCATGGAAGATAAACGAAATGTAGAGGCAGTCCAGTAATATCAGGGTTGTGTGTATAACTGTGTGAGTGTATACTTATGGACATGAGTGGGTATGTAAGAAAGGAATAGCATTTATGATAGTTAGCCCCTAGGAGAAGTAATCACAGCAAAAATGTGCCTGACATCAGTATTGTGTAATGACAACTGATGATGTACCATTTCACTTTCTTATATGTGTTGTGATGGTAAAGGTAAAGGATTTGAGTCTTACATGTGTAATGCCTTCTGCTAACACATATATACAAGCTAATGCACACTGACAAAGTACACCTCTAAAGGCAGTATACTATTATGTCAGAAACCAAAATATCTCCCTAGTTGAGTAATGTGCAACATGTCTGTAATACCTGGATCACAACAGGTAACATACATTGCAGATGTGTTGCAACAGTACCATCAGGTAGTAAGAGAAGTGTGGAAAGTGCTAGATGTCAGAGACAGATATCAACCAGCATATTACAATGTTGTTATCCACCATGCATCAGCCACTACCTTCATTGTGCAGCTATTGCTAGAGCCATGTTGCCAGAATCAAATTCTCAGAACTGTTTTCCACAAAACAAGAAATGATAACAAGCAGATCACAAAACTGATTACATTGGACTCTGTGCTATCTGTAGTGCAATGAAATGCATCATTATATGGGACATGTTCATAGGGAAAAACAGCAAATACTAGAAGAATATCAGCTATCCATCCCAAAAACCATAACAGAATAGAATAACAAATGTCCGATTGCACATTTTTACCACTGTGTAGCATGAGACACATCATGGTCTGTTGAATAAGCTCTTCCTGCATGCAATCACTGTAATTTAACTAAAATAAAAAACATACACCATTGGATTAGAATATATACAATGTTGGTCAAGATGTTCTTGACTTGTGCACTAAATAAAGATGTTACACATGAATTCATGTCACAATTGTAAGACAACACACACTTGTAGGAATAACTTGAACATCGTGTGTTAATGCATATAGCTTCCATTAAAGTTATTAAAACATTTGGCCTGTCTCTCCCCAACTGCAAAAGTGTACCATAACTAAAATTGTAATCATCAATTGTCCAAGAAGCCAATCCTGAGTGTTATCAGACGTTTATACACATTCAGTAGTTGTACCTTGATGAACTTGACCATATACACTCATAGTTCATAGAACTGTACGCTACATTTTTAACTGTATCTGAAGTCTCATGAAGCACACACTTGGTGAATTACATCATCAGTCTGTTGCAATTTTTATGCCTCCCCCAAAATGTATTCTTTGGCTTCAAAACCTTTAGCCCTGGTCTTGTTTATAGTAGTGTGCATTTGCATATCAAAATCTGTTGGGTAAGCTGCATTTGTCTGTTGCTATTGTCTTCCACAATTCTATTACCATATTAAAACCCCTGCCTATCTTGGTCCACAATCTGGAGAAATGCATATTATCTGCTGATGCCAAGGAAGAGATCATTAAGAAAGATATCAGACAGCACACAGTTGGGTGTATGACTTCTGTGGTGTGTTTGAAGTCATATAAATCACATAGCACATGTCTGATTTATCAAAATGGTGTAGCCAAGTAACTGTTCACTCTGTGTTGATTTATCTGCATCACATCTGTTCATGAACCCATTGCTATGCAGATCATCTGTTCTATAACCACAGGAAGTGAGATTAGGTGGATTTGAACCAGTGCCTTTCTATACCAACACTCTAAAGAGCTGTGCATCAGTTGCATCTGCCACAGGAGACTTTAACATACAGGTGTTAGCACACACTTCAATTTCTGACTAAAGCATTTTTAGAATGCTTATGTATCTCCAAAATGTATTTTGTGGAATGAAAATGTTTTAGCTATGTTGTGAGGTAATGTCTTTTGGGTAATGAAGTTCTGTCTGTCACTGTTGTTGTGCCCACATAGGATAAGTTATGTGTACATTGTGATAAGTGAACCCCTGCCTTTCTAAGTCCACAATATTGAAAATTGTGCTTTAGCTAGTAAGGCCACAGTACAAGTCTTACTGTAATGGTGAGACAGAACACATTTGAAAGGATGACCTCATCTTTTTGTGCCAAGGCAACTGATTGGCTTAAAAGTGAGTAACAGGGTTGTGGGAGCTGACAGGGGGAAGTGTTCACACAAATCTGTTAGATAGGCCACCCATCCTTAGCACTATAGTTACTCAAGCAAGTTAGTAATTCCTGGATTTTAGCATCTGCTTAGTCCACAATATAGGAAATATGGCATAAACTGCAAATGCCACAGATGATGCCTTATTCTAAGTGTGAAAAATAGGTTCATAGGTGTGTACTAGACTAATGACCTTGGAGCCTTTACAAGCCTAGCCCAAAGAATTACCCTGGCATCATGCCACCTGACCTTAGTTCCCAGTACCTCTGTTGAGTAGAGCCACTGGAATGATCCCAGGGGTGAATTTTCTATTTCCCATCCACTCATCAAGATTTCTCTTGAAGAGGGCTGGTGAGGTGCTTCATTTGACATGTATGGGAAGTCTATTCCATAGCATGGGCAGTCTCTGGGTTATGAACCTGTCCCTCCAGCACATTCTGTTGACTGTGGTAATGAGGTTGGCGTCTCTGGAGTGTGTGGTGTTCAGGAATTTGGATTTCTTTAGATGTAGCATTTCTAACAGAGCTGGGTCATTCAAGGCTTAATAAGTCAAGCTGAGATTGCCTCTAAGTAGGCGATATGAGATAGAGAATAGTTTGGACAAGTGTTTAAGGCTTAGGATCCTCCTTGTGAGGTACTTTTGCGGCCTCTCCAGTTGTTGCAGGTGTCTAGTGAGTTACATGCCAAATGGGGCATTATACTCGATGATTGGCCTAATGAGGGAAGAGTAGAGGGGGACAATGACCTTGTTCTTCCTGGATGCAAATCCCTTAGTAATGAGATGCACCACATAGAAGGACTTTCTGACCACAGTGGCAATGTGGTGGTCAAAAGATAGGTTGCTGTCAACCTGTGTTCCCAGATCTCTTATAATGCCTTCAGTGTTCAGTGGACTACCATTGATGTGGTAATTCATGGGAACTGGGTTTTTCCCAGTTGGGATGATGACACATTTTTTGTCATTGAACTAAAGGCCATGGTTCGGACAGCAGTTGTTGGTCTCAGTGAGGCCTTTCTGTAGGATGTCAACATCACATGGGGAGTTAATAATAGTTCCCAACTTGCAATTGTCTGCCAACTTTGTCAGCCAGAGTCCCTTCGTATTGGCCTGGACTTCAGAGAAGTAGATACCAAACAGGAGAAGACCCAGGACCAAACCCTGTGGGACTCCACTCATGACTGGTCAGCACTCTGACTTGGAGTCAGCTACTTTCACACTGTGGGTTCTATCTGTGAGCCTGTTTGCAACCCACCTAGTGATATAGGGGCTGATGCCTAGCTTAGTGAGTTTTTCTATGATTCCTGAGTGGGTAATGGTATCAAAGGCATTGGCCAGATCAAGGTAGGCTGTATGAACCACCTTGCCTTCATCCACAGCTCTGCTAACTGACTCAAATAAGTCAACCAAGTTGAGCAGGCATAATCTACCTTTCATAAAACCAAACAATGTGGGATCCAGACTATGGGGATTCCCTATATCCTTTTTTATTAGGTCCATGAAGATGTGTTTGATAGCTTTGCATATCAAACTCGTCAGGCTAATGGGGCAGTAGTTCCCAGGGTCTGTAGTAACTCCTCCTTTGTGGAGAGGGATGACCATAGCAGTGCACAATTTGGTAGGGACAAAGCCTGAGGTGAGTTTGTGATTGAACAGGGCACACAGGTCAGGTGCCAGTTCACTCTGTAGTTCATGTAGAACACAGCCAGGGATATTGTCAGGTCCCACAGAAGCTGTATTCTTGGTCTTGGACAGTGCTGTTTTAAGCTGTGAAGCAGTAATTCTGGGTGCCTGGCAATCTACTGTTATTGTGATTGTTTTTTTTTTTGAGGGGGGGTAAAGTTGGCACTGAATCTGTCGGCCAGTATATTGGCAATACCTTTTGGCTCGGTATAGGAGGTACCATTGTGCAGTAGCTCAGAGCAAATCTGGGTTTTGCCAAGGAGATTTTTTACATAACTGTAGAAGGCCTTGTGGTTGTCTTTGCTATCTGCTGAAATTCTGTTTTCATAGCTAGCTTTAGAGGATTTGATGAGGTATCATAACTTTTTGTTGAGGGTGATAAGGGAGTTTTTCCAGTCTTGGGACTTCACCTTATTCTACATCAGTTTCCTCCTTCTGTTGTAGAGTTTGTTTATGGCAGGAGACAAGCAGATTGACTTCCTTTTTTTTTTGGAGGAGAGCATCTTGGTTCTATTGGGTATGGCGAGATCCTTGCATTTGTGTACATGTTTGTACAGTACATTAGAGAATGATTTGGTGGTCATGCAACTATTCTCCATTTGCATGGGTGCCGTGAAGTTAACCACTTCTGTTTTTAGGAGCCCAAAGTTATCTTTGGAGAATTTTTTCATGTTGGTTACCTTTGTAGGGTAGGGGGCAGAAGGGATATGGATTTCCAAGGTGATTAGTTTGTGGTTGGATCTAACCAGGGAGGAGATGACTATTGGTGTAGAGCAACGGTCACCCATGTTAGTAATGACAAGGTCATGGATTTTGCTACTTTTAGTGGGGGTAAGAACAAGCTGGTCCAGGGCATTGGAATTAATGAATTTCAGGAATGTTGGGCAAGTGTATTGGTACATGAGTAGTTTTCACAGTTAATGGAGGGGTAGTTGAAGTCATCCAGTATGAGAGTGTTAGGTCGGACACTAATATTTTCCAGGGTGCTTAGGAATGTGGAGTCTGAGTCTTGGGAGATTGTTGGGGACCTATAGCAGGCTATGACCTGAATCGCTGTCTTACCCAATGTTAGCTGCACCTGAAGGAACTCTGATGTGTTATATTGGGCTACCAGTCTGGAGGTGTGCGCATCCTTTATGAATATGGAAACACCACCACCTTTGGAGCTTCGGTCCAAGTTTTGGGTCAGAAAGGTGTGGAATGAGTTACAGCCTGGTAGTGCAGGCGGGTTTTCTGCTGTCTTGAACCAGGTCTCTGTTACAGCACAAATGTCAATGTTCTCCATTTTAAGGAGTGCTTCGAGCAAGTGCATTTTGAGATTTAGACTTCTAGCACTGAGCAGCATGACCCTCAGATTGTGTTTGTTTGTAGCTGTTACGGTGGTAATTTGGTCTTTGGATTAACACCTAAAAAAAGACACTATTAGGGTGGCAAGAGCCTTGGCCAGTATTCAGAAGCCCAGGGGTGACAGATGCAGGCCATCTCTGGAAAAGCATCGAGGTCTGTCAGTCATGTCATCCCAGGCAGACAGATACTGGATCCCTTTAGAATGCACCTAAATCTTAGCCAATTGTTGAAATGAATCATTTTCTGCTTGTACTGTGGTATCGTTCTGGGTGATGGTAGGATGCTGCTCAGGGCTAGGGTCATACTCACCTGGGCTACATAATCCGAGAGTTCCTCTATGTCTCTTTTCATGTAGTCCAGGGAGGTACATCTCAGGTCATTCACATCCACATGTACAATGACAAAGTCATATTTGTACCTATTGCTGAGGGACCTAAGTGTATGTGTTATGTGGTGGATACTGGCACCTGACAGGCAGCTGACTGTTACATTCTCCTATTCAACGTAGTGAGTGAGACATCAGTGTGCCTCACTATTGAGTCACCTATGACTAATGTGTTGGGCATGCTCTTTTGCCTTAGGGGCTTTGGTTGAGTGGCACACTGTTTAGGAGAGTAATGTGTAAAATTATTAGTGTTGTGTTGTGGTGGTTGAGTGTGTTTCTCCCTTAATAACCTATTTAAAGATATGAATAGAGACTGAAATTTTTGGTGGAGTCCACTTCTGGTGTAAATGCTTCAGCTGAATGGAAATGTACATCCCAGATAAGTTACCTATCTGGTCTTACCTGTCATTGCAGCAATACACACTTACACTAGTTAGTTATTACTGGATTTGAACACCTACATATCTATGTAAACAACCTAAGTGTTCAAATCCAGTAATAACTAACTAGTGTGAGTGTGTATTACTGCGCTGTGTATGGCCTTGCCCTGTATTTCCCAAGGTTTGTGGCTGTACCCCCTTTATGAAGGCGTGTGACAGCTGCTGTTTTCAGTTCAGCAGGGGCGTTGAAGAGAGTACTTAATGGAGTTGCTAACTCATGTTTGACGTAATTTAAAACACAATGTGGGATGTCGTCCAGTGCCATAGAGGCTGTGCTTTGGCCTTGGAGAGAGAGAGAGCGTTAATGACTTGCTCTTTTGAGATGCAAGTTGGGGGAGATGTACATGGAATGCTTTGTGTAATGTTTGGAGGGGGCAAGGGGGTGAAATTTTTGCCAAATCTGTTAGCTAATAGATTAGTTATTTTCACCTGATCAGTGTGTGTGTGTGATGCTATCCACACCTAGTATAGCACATGTCTGGGTTCTACCTTTTAGGTTACAGATACAGCTGAAGAATGCCTTATGGTTATTCTTAACTATGATTGATCATTTTTTTTGAAGTTGCCCTTAGAGGATTTTACAGATTGTCTTATTTGTTTGTTCAAGCAGATGAGGGTGTTCCTCCAATGCTGGACCTCTCTTTTTTATTCTTAGACAGCAACTTCTTCCTCTTGTTGTATAACTTATTAATGCTAGATGTCCACCAGGTAAACTTGTTTTTTTTTTTTTTTGAGGATCTTGTTTTGATTCTATCAGGTACTGCAGTGCCAGTACATGTGTATAAGTGATTGTACAGGGCATTGGTCTATACCTTAGTATAGCTGTTAATGCCATCTGTGGGAATAGAAGTTTGAAAATTATTTATGCCATCCCTTAGGAGGCTATAATTAACTAAGAGCGGTTCAGGTGTTATAGCTACTTCAAATGTGACTGATTTGTGATAAGATTTAACCAGATTCCTTGCTCCTACTTCTATTGGAACTGCCTGGGTATCCTTCTTCCATGTTGCCCTCATTGTGGCCTGCAAATCCTGGTATTTTATGACATTGTGTCTCTATGTATGTAAGACACTGTAGTCACTTGGTGAAACAATTTCAATGATGAATGCAACTTTTGTCTTCTTTTTATGTACTAATATATCTGTTTTTTTTGCATCTGTTTTTTGAACTGCTGGTAATGGGTGATCTCATGTGATATAAACTTCATTATTTTCTGTAGATCAATATGAATGAATACCTTTAAGAAGCTTTTAGAGGCTTGTACAAGTGTATAAATACTGAGCACGTGCAAGCCGGACTGCTATTTTGTAGTTAGCTGTTGAGATGTAAGCATGTATGTCTATGTAGTCTGTCAGTGACTCGGTTCATTTATATTTTGTACTGCTGCCATCCATCCTGATGTGTTTCTTTGTAATAAAGCATGTAAATGAACTACCCCTCGTGTTCATCTTTAATGGGAAACAAGACAAGTGGCATGGTGTCAGAATGGGATCCAGAAATCCAGATTATGAACCAAGAAGGCTCTCAGTTAAATGTGGAGGAATATAGACCAGTGGATCATCCCAACTGCAAGTTTAATTTGTAAAAATAGGTCAGATATGTATTTTAGGTATCAAAGCTTACGTAAATGATTTCTTATTCGCAAAATACAAAACGAAGCACTCAGAACATTCTAAACAAATTTCTAAGTAATCAAAATCTCTGTAACTGCAACATATTGATAAAAAATATTTCAATAACTATGGAAAATGTTTGACATAAAGTCCAAATCATATAAAATGAATAAAATAAGGGAACCAACCAATTTTTTTTTCAGAGTAGTCCATAGCATATATTTTTTTCAGATTAATTAAAGCTATTCAAGATATGCAACGTATATAGAGAGTTTGCATGTTTGTGTAGTATTGCAGTACAGTTATTTCACAAAATACAGCCATTTCAAAGCATATTTTGCAGAGTACAGTAATTCAAAGAGTTTATTGCACATTTGAATGTTATTACAAGTACTGGCTGTGTGTGCATGTTCGTACATAATTACAAGGGCCATTTTCAGTGTGTTTGGGCATACTTTGTTGGCATGGCTGATGGATTTCAAAAACCATCTCCACTTGTATTTGATAATAATATTGCAGAGAATTTGAGATTATTTGAGCATGAGTATATTTTCATGCAAGCTGCATTTTCTGATTAAGATGAACGTAGAAAGGCATTCATTCTGCTTAATTTAGCTGGTTCAGAAGCCATAGAAAAAGAGTGTTCCTTTGTTTATGCACCTGTTGTATTTGCAGGGGAGGGGGAACTGCATATAGTGGTACCAGCTGAGTCAAGGGAAGACCCTGAGTGCTTAAAATGTACATTTAGAGAAATGTGTAACTCCAAAATGAATATTACAATGGAAAGGCACTTATTTTACACAAGGCATCAAAAGCCTTGTGAAACTTTTGCAGCATATATAAATGACTTAAGAAACAAGGCTAAAATGTGCAGATTTTGTGATTTAAGGGATGAGTTGATAAAGACATACTTGTGTGTGCTATGAAAGATGATGCTGTGAGAAAGATTTTGCTTCATGACAGTGATTTAACTTTGAATACAGCCATTGAGATTTGTCTGATATATGAGCTCAGAGAAAAGCACACACATGTTCTTACAAGTGAGAAATGTATACTTCCAGTATCTTCTAGTGCTCATGTTGGTAGTATGCAGCATGTCATTAAAAGAAACAGGCCCAAGCACATGGCAGCAACTGTAAGTCCTGTAACACTCACTGGAAAACCTTGTAGCTTTCTAGCAAGTTCCAAGGCACACTCTGGAAATTGCACAGTCTCACTGAAACATAAGCGTGAGTTAGCAAACTCAAAGCATGTGTCCTCATCCAGTTTCCTAGTCAACTGTCGTAATTATGACACAAACCATGACCCCAAAAGAGAAAAATGCTTAGTTTTTGGTCAGCAATGAGACAAATGCAATAAATGAAGTAATTTCAAAAGGTTTTGTTAATTAAATAAGGGACATTCTTTTATTAAAGGAGAACATTCAAAAAGACAAGTTGATCAATTAGAAAGCTGTGACCCTACTTTTTATGTTGATGGTGTGTCTGTGCTAAATGAAATAGTCGAAGCAGTAGATTTATTGGCAAAGAATGAAGTATTTTGTACTGTTTGGATAAATGCGAGACCCATAGAGCTCAAAGTTGACACAGATTCAATGTGCAATGTTATGTCAGCAGAAGCATTTTCTAGAGTATGTGCTGATGAGAAGCTTGATTGGGCAAAGTGGGCAAAGTTTGTTGCTTATGGCGGTGAAATTCAAACTGAATGTTCAGTAGTGCTTTCATGTCACTCTGCTGGGAACAGTTATGACTTGCAATTTTATGTGGTCAAAGGGCATGTTCAGTCATTGTTAGGCATCAGACACAGTTTGAAAATGGGACTACTTTCATTTAATAAGGAAGTGCACCATATAAGCTTAAAAGACCATTGTTCTAATTTCTCCCAGTTCATTTTTCTACCTATGCTGACCTTTTCCAATACAAACTAGACAAACTTCCAGTTGTGTACTCCATGAAGTTAGTCCCTGAAGTCAGTCCAGTTGTCATGCCAGCCCAAAAAGGTCCAGTACCTATGCAGAATAGAGTCAAAGCCAAGCTAGATAAAATAGTCCATCAAGGTGTAATTTGTCCAGTTAATTAACCAACTGAATGGGTATCTTCCATGGTTGTTGCTGATAAGAAAATCTCAGATGCTATCAGAATATGTATTGATCCATGAGATTTGAACAAAACACTGAAAAGACCTCATCATCCAATGCATACAGTCGAAGAAGTCACTGCTGTTATGCCAAATGCCACTGTTTTTTATGACTTGGATCCAACAAGTTAATTTTGGCAAATTTTGTATGACTGAAAATCTTCATTGCTAACCACTTTCAATACTCCTTTTGGCATGTACAGATTTTTGAGAATGCCATTTGGGATAAATTATGCCAGTGACATCTTTCACTGTGCAATGGATCAAATTTTTTCTGAGTATCCATGTGCTATTATAGTAGATGATATTCTAGTAGGAGGTAATGGTGAAGCTGAGCATGAGAGAAACCTCAAGAAAGTTCTGGAAAGAGTGCATCAAGTGAATCTTAAGCTGAATCCTCAGAAGTGTAAATTCAGGTTACAAGAAGTTATTTATGTTGGTCATTTATTTACCAGTTCAGGCTTATGACCAAATACTTCAAAGCAAACAGCAAATACTTGAGATGCCAGCTTCATACAATGTTCAAGCCCTACAACATTTTTTTGGGATGGTTAACTACCCAGACAAGGTCATTCCAGACTTGAGCCAGCTTTCAGCTCCACTTAGAGAGTTGACATGCAAAGATGTATCTTGGTCATGGTCAGAGCAACACCAGAGAGCATTTGATTTCCTGAAACAGAGAAGTTCCAGTCCACCAGCTCTCACATACTATGATATTCACAAACCAGTTACTCTTTCTTGTGATGCTTCTAAATTTGGTCTTGGCACTATTATTCTTCAAGAGGATAGACCAGTAGCCCATGCATCCAGAACTCTAACCCAAACTGAAATGTACTATATCCAGATAGAGAAAGAGCTCCTGGCAATTGAGTTTGCATGTTTGAAGTTCCATGTTTATATTTATGGTAGAGCTATCCAGATTGAAACATATCACCAACCTCTAGTCACTATTTTGAGAAAGCCTATGCATACAGCTCCAGACAGATTGCAATGCATGATGTTGAAATTGCAAAAGTATAATTTCACTCTTTTCCACACAAAAGACAAACTTCTTGACCTTGCTGATACATTATCCAGATCGCCCAGAAATATCACAGAGCAGCATGAGAATGAGAAAATTGATTATGAAGTTATGGAAGTGAAATATTTTTCTTCCACACATCTTGAAGAACATAGAAGTCATACAGCCACAGATCCAGTTCTTCAGAATCTCAAACACTTTATCAGTCAAGGATGGCCATCAAAGCAATCTTGTTTACCAGTAGACCTGCAACCTTATTTTCCTTATAGAGATGAGATTTTGTTTGACAATAATATCATCATGAAAAGTCCAAAAGTGATTGCTCCAAAGGCCTTACAACAAGAATATATTACCATCTTGCATTGTGGCCACCCAGGAATTGATTCTGCCAAAAGAAGGGTGAGAGGACTAGTATGTTGGCCTTCTATGTAACAACAGATTAAGAGAGTACTTTTATTTTTTTTCTGCATGTAATAGTAGTAAGCCACATCAATAGAAAGAACCACTTCAGCTAAACCAGATTCCTGGACTACCATGGTTGAGTCCACACAAAGTTATTTCTGACAATGGTACACAGTTTACAAGCCAGCAGTTCAAAAGATTTGCTGAAGAGTGGGCCTTTACTCATGTCACGAGTAGCCCTGAGTACCCTCAGTCAAATGGTTTGGCAGAATGAGCAGTTCAATGTGCGAAACACTTGCTAGAGAAGTTGAAATGAGACAATAGTGATGTTTTCTTGAATCTCTTGAATCTAATAAATGTTCCCCATGATAAACATCTTGCTTCACCTGCACTGAGACTTCTGTTAAGACAAACCAGAACCACGCTACTAATTAGTAGTACATTAGTAGTTCCATGTGTCAAAGAGAATAGATCAGTGAAAGCGCATCTGTTAAAGAAGTACTTATCCCAGAAGTCCTATTGTGATAAGACCAGCAAACTGCTCAATCCATTATAAGAAGGGGAAATAGTGAGGATGCAGGCATCCAAAGGTTTTGATCTGATCGGTATCATAAAACGTGTATGTCCGGAGCTGATATTGTACATTGTGGAATCACAAAGAGCAGAATTTAGGTGGAATTGAAAACATTTGGTCCTGGTATCCAAGCCTGTATTGCAGTATCATACCTGCGAGAAAGACTCTATATCTCAGAGTGAGTTTTACAGCATTCTAGTTCCAGAGGACATTCCAGTAAATATTCTTGTTCCTGAGAAGAATCCCAAAACTCCTGAAGTAAGTTGTTCACTGATGACTATACCTGGTTCTAAACCCAATTCTAATTGTTATGTCACTAGATCAGGTCACATTTCCAGACCATGTTTTAGATACACGACAACTTGGACATGAATGTTCTGTTTATTTCTTATTGTTTGTACAATTACATGTTTCTTTTCAAATGTCATTACGTTGTGGACAGTTGATTAAAGAGGGAGGATTTAGATCAATGTGCATGTATGTATACCTTTAAGGATCTTTCTAGGAGCTTGCACAAGTGAATAAATGCTGAGCACGTGCAAGCCTGACTGACATTTTGTAGTTAGCTGTTGGGATGTAAATATGTATGTCTATGTAGTGTGTCAGTGAATTAGTTTGTTTATAGTTTGTACTGCTGCTATCCATGCTGATGTGTTTCTTTGCAATAAAGCATGCAATTAGACTACCTCACCTGTTTATCTTTAATGGGAAAAAAGACAAGTGACATTTTCTATAATGCTTTCTGGCTCATATTTCAAATGTTTGCTATTTCAATATTCTAATGTTTGCACAATTCTCAATGCAACAGTCTTGCTACATTGTTCTGCCTTTCAGTATACAGTCCTTCTGCCATTAGCATATCACAACCAGCAACAAGATGTGCGAGTATTTCCAATTCTATTTTAGAAAACCTATATTTGCCTGTTTCTCCCACATGTTCAATGGACTTTGTAAACTAACATGTAAATAGTCCACTACCTTGAACCAACAATATTAACCTTTTGTCTTTTAGCTTAAATTCATATCTCCTTGACCATTTCTGCATTCGATCCTGATCAACATGAGGTTGTTTCAAGAGTTTTTCATACCTGGAACTATATGCCTTTTTCCACATTTCTTGCTTTCTCATCTGATTCTTTACCTTTTATTCTTTCTTTTGTTTTTTGACACATTCAGTTGTTGCCTGATTGTTATCTACTTCTAGTCTGATTTCCATTCCCACTTGACACTGATATGCTTCCGCTATACTAAGCAGGGAAGACATGTTAGACTTATTCTCCTCATGTTTTAAAACTTTCACTATGGGTCTTGTGAGGAAAGCAGATGTGTACAGTTCTACAATTGCAGATGTATACATGTAATCAATTTTGAGGAGGTCCATACCTCCTTCAGAATGGGAAATATATAGGCTTGGGATACACTGATTTTTATAAATCATTTGATAAGCTTATTGTTTTCCTGTCCAACCAATCTAGCACCTTTTCATGCTGGTCAATCACTCCAAAACTACAAGTTAGAACAGGAAGAGAAAATTGGTTGATAGCTTCAACGTTGTTTCTAGATGTCAGTATGTATGTATGTATATATACATATATATATATATATATATATATATATATATATATATATATATATATATATATATATGTATATGTATATATGTATATGGATATATTTTTATATATATTGTTTGTATATAACTTTTTATACATTTTTATACATTTTTATGATCTGTATAGATGTATTAATTTATCTGACTGATATTTATTGATATTTTTGGAAGTAGGAATACATATATGTGCACAGATATTTGTATGTGAGTATACATATATTTATATGTATACACATTCAATTTTTTGTAGAGTTGGCATTATGGTTTATTATTATATTATATTATATTATTATTAAGTTATTATTGTTCTTTCTTTATTATGTTAATGTCCTCTCACTGTTTAAGGTTTTGATATGACATACTGTTTTCTTCCTTTCTTTCTTCCCCTCTTTGCATTTTTCTTTCCAATGCAATAAGTATATTAATTGTAATTTATGATTTATTTATTTAATATATTGCAACATACCTTAATATATCTAATATAATTTAATGCATTTATATCTATACTGAATTTGTAGACAGTTGTTTTCACAGTTTTAGATTTGATAACTGTATTTAAAGTTTAAAGTTTTCCGTATAGAAAACAGTTATCTCCACACAATGAAAATAGTGTGTATTTTACTTTTAGAAGGAAATGAAAGAAATGTGCGTACTAATTAATTAATTTATTGACCAGCCCACTAGTTAAAGTATATAAACTGATGAGTTTTGTGGTTTTGATTTATCTCTGAAGAAGTCTCGAAGGAGATCAAAGCTCAGATTTTACTTGTTTTACTTGTTTGGTGTGAAAATAAATCATTTATATATTTTCGCTGGTGGATTCTATTTTTCTGGACTTGTGTGGGAGGACGACCTTTATTGTTCGTGGAACAGGTCCTTTGCATAAATATTGCTCCATATCAGATCTCTTTTTCTTTCCCATGTCCATATTTCTTTTTTATACCTTTCACAAATCTCTAGATTTTATTGTTTATATTTTTCAACTTCCTTAGTCACTTTTTTTTCTAAATGGCCCAGTGTTTCTTGGTCTAATTAATATTTTTCATAAATATGTCGTATTAATGAACACAAATTTGCATTTGTGGAGAGTTTGACAAGTTTTTTGTGCAAGTATTTTTCTTTCTTGTTATTTCACTCTTAATTTTATTGTATATCTTCTGTACAGAAAGTCTGGATTTCTTGCATAATAGTAACAGTACATAATCTTTTTCTTTTCCTCAATAGGCCACCCTGTCATCTTTATGGCTCTTTTTGGCCTTTCAGTTTTTGTGTTTTTTTTTTTTTTTTGTGAACTACTACTTCCTTCTACAACAGGGTGTCATCCTCCCCTTGAGCCTGGCCTAACCCCATTGTAGGAATGTTTCCATGTCTTGAAGATTTTACACTGTTATTTTTTTGAATCCTGGAACCAGTGCGCCCACCAGAATTGGACACTTTTTTATCCTGGGTCTTGTGCACCAGGTATCTTTGTTATTTTTACCCTACATTCTGTCCATGATATATGCTATATAAAATACATTCTGTATATCAGTGTTGTCTTGGTGAGATTTTGTGAAAAAAAGGGTCTACTTCATGAAGAATCTCAGCAAGACTTGAGGATGAATTCAATTGCATCAATGCTTCTCTCCTTTGCTTGCTGATGTATCATCTCTCTATTCAGATATTTCTCCTGTGTGGTAGTGTTCATACCAGATCAGTTGAATATGCCAGTGCTACCTGTCACTGCTGTCACACACATTAACACTAGTCAGTTATTCTTGGTTTGAACACCTACCTCTCTAAGTAAATAATCATGAGATCTGTTTATTAACCACACTTCTAAAAGAAAAAGTCTTATTAAAAGTGTGAGACAGTACACATTTAAAGGGGATGACCACATTCTTGTGTTGTAAAACAGATGTTTGGTATAAAGGGGACTGAAATTGTTGGGGATCCCTCTCCCAGTGTAACTGTCTCCTGAGAGGACGTGTACAGATCAGATCTAGCACTGCAGTCATACACACACTAACACTAGTTAGTCGTTGCTGGATTCAGACACCTACCTATCTAAGTACACAATCCAGAGAACCTCTTTATCAGTTGCCAGTAAAAAAGAAGTCTTTTAACAAGTAATAGACAGCTCATACTTATAGTGTACATTGCATGCTTGGTTGAATAGGGATGCGTTTGACAGGCAGACAAAAATAAAATGTTTTGATCACAATTTACCCCACACTTCTGAAATAACTCATTTACCACTTTATTTATAGACATTGTTGTAGACCGAATTATATTTATGTGTTTCAAAGTAAGGTGTAATAACCATTTATATTATGGATTAAAAACACAGGTGTCAACCAGTGGAGTGCCATCCTCCCTTACATTCCTGACTTCTCATCTCCAGATCACCATATGAAATTCTTATTTAGTTAGTGTATCATTGTGCAGACTTTGTGATGTGTGTATAGTAACTAAAAGACACACATGCCAAATATATGAAGGTGCACTCATTACTACTACTGCTCAGCAACTATGTGTCCAGAGGTTCCACTTCATTGGAACACATTTTTAAGAATAATGCATTTCAGTGCAAATATCATTTACAATATGTACTAAGCAGATAGCATTACAGTGAGCTCATCATGTCTTAACTATAATAAACTAACACAGCAAGCAGAAGTAATACAATTCACTGACATTAATTTCTTTCTGTCAAAGTTTACTTACTGAAATGCAATGCTGACAAGCTCCAACATGCATAGTTATTTTTTGTGTTTCTGAACTTTCTGAATGGGAAACAGCAGTGGTCTACTGTTGTGCAAGAAGAGTGTCATACAAGTAAGGAGTACAGAAATACAGGCATACAGACATTTCTGATTCTGATTCTGAGCCATTTCAGAATGTGTGTGTGTGTGTGTGTGTGTGTGTGTGTGTGTGTGTGTGTGTGTGTGTGTGTGTGTGTGTGTGTGTGTGTGTGTGCGTGTGTGTGTGTGTGTGTGCGTGTGTGTGCGTGTGTGTGTGTTGTGTTAATGTTTTCTGTCATCATGTCATTATCGTTACAGTACAGGGTTCATAATATGGATACTGCAGGGCATACCCCTCCAACACTGAATATCCACATGTTTAAGTCATGTCGTTGTGTTCCTTATACAATCTGTGTTCTTATAGAAACTCATTGAGGACTGAAGTCACTACATAATAATATACATCTATGTGTCAGACTTCAGTTTCAGAAAATGCATGTTAATGCTAAATCTTTTTATAACAACTTTTTAAGTATGTAGGAGAAATAATTGTAATTTGTCTCTGATTTGGGGCCTTTTTCTACATTGCCCTCTCTTGCCCCTAGTGGTGGGAATTTATAAACAGGAATAGACTAGTTGAAAAGACTTGCTGCAGATGGATTGGACACTCTAAATTGGCCTTAGGTATGAGTGTGTGCATGTGTGTGCCTTCTGTGGAAGGTTGGGTGCCTGGCAGGCAACTCAACACTGTAAAACTCCACTGCCAATCATGAGCGGACATGGTGATCCACTGTGGCGACCCCTAACCAGGAAAAGATGAAAGAAGAAGACCTGTTGTATACTAAAGGAAGGGATATGCAGGATAATTGTGTTGGACTAACATATCTATACAGTACTTCAGAAGAGGACATATTAGAAAGAAAAACTTAAGTAATGTTTGACATACATCTGGATTCAATCACTATCAAATCTGCATCAGCCTTCTCTAGACCACAGGATTATCTTATCAAACCATAAAACAAGTCATGTTTGAGATAGTAAAACTCTCACATTCAAAAATACAGTCCCCGGGATTCAATAAAGTAAATTTTCCATGCAGGAACAGTGTAGCCGCTCCTGCATGGAATATGGCCACTGAGCTATCTAGTAAACTAGTGTTTTGACGTGCAGTAGCCTACCTATACTGTTCTTGCACAGAAACCAGTGCAGAATGCTAATTACCTCATTTGCTGGTGAAAAACATGCAAATGAGGTGAATTAGCAATTCAGCAAGCAGGCAGATATCCATGTAAAAACAGTGTTAGTTGCAGAAATGTATTCAATTACTAACCAAATACATTTCTGTAAATAAAACGGATGCATGACAGCTCCAAAAAAGTATGCATTATAGTTATTAGGCACATCAATGGGCAAATATATGGTCATTAGCATGGAAAAGCGCTTCATTTTTATAAAAATCAAAGTTGTTTTTTTTTTTTGGCTGATGTCGGCCGTTTAAGCACAGGACAGTGGTGCACAAATGGGTTTGTGACAAAACAAAAATGTGAAAACTCAGTTTTAAGGGAAATCTGCATGTTGCCATTATAGTCTATGGCATGCAGAATCAAAACAATACCAGAGAGTAGTGGTTGTCGAGGAGAAAGCTCTGGGTTAGTGCAGTAACTATGGACTGAGGAAGTGGGGTATGCAAATGAGGGGAAATTTACTGAATCAAAAAAATCTTCTAAGTGCCAAACTGCACCTAACTGTGCACATAGCATGATTGTGTAACTAGAAGGAGCAACATACATGAAAAGGGGGTGTGCCAGCCATGTTGTAAGCACATTGGAGCCCTATGACACACAGATAAGCTTAACTAAATGCAGCTAAGCAAGGGTGTGTGTCTGAGGCTGTATTTACTTTTTCCATGAAATTAAGAGTGTGTTCATGTCCAGGGAGTGCCATTTCTTCATGTTTACATTAGCTAAACATGTATGTGTGGCACACACCAGGTGTAAAACAAAAAAAAACAGCCTGGAAATAGCAGGACTGTTTACATTTGGGCACCGGGTTTGCAAGGCACACCTCAGGGATTAAAAGGGGAGGAAATGGGAAGGGAAAAAAGGGAAAAAAGGAAAATAGCAGAATAAAAGCAATCAAGAACAAATTACATAGCTAGCAGATGGAATGCATCATAGTAAGCCAATCATACAGGCAGCAACTGCAGCACAACAGTAATAAGTATGGAAACAGCTTACAGTCTGTTTTTTCCCACAAACTCTGCATCATTGGTGTACACATGTGGGGGAATTTTAACTGTAAATATGTTAGGGGCAGCCATTGCTTTGATGCATCAGTATATGCTAGAGGCTAAGGGTGGAGAGGAAGATAATGCTGACAACCGCCACAGACTGAGGAGGAGGAGGAGAAGAGTGTTCAGACCCAGGGTAATTTACCAGGAGCTACATGATCTGGAGACAGTAGAACACTACAGGGTGGACAGAGACATACTTCAGCAAATCACCAAGCTCTGTCGGTCTCAACTCAGACCTAGAACCACCAGAGGGGAACCCATCCCAATGGATACCAAGGTATGTGTAGCATTAAGAATTAGCTACACATACTTTCTAAAGACCTACTGGGGACATCATGGGGGTCTCACAGGCATCTGCAATCCAGGGTACTCCACCAGTTCCTGGATGCCATGCTACCACATGCCGGTAAGCACATTTACTTCCCCAACACCAGTGAGGAGAGTACCAGCAATATGCATTTCTTCCACCATGTAGCAGAATACCCAGAGGTACTAGGTGCCATAGACTGCACGCATATCCACATCAAAGCACCACCAGGTAAACAGGGTAGAGTCTACATAAACCACAAGGGATTCCCCTCCATCAACTGCTAAGTCATGTGCAATGCCCAGGGCATTATCATGAATGTGTGTGCTGGCAGCCCTGAAAGCTATCATGACTTCCACATTTGGCATTTATCACAGCTGTACCAGGCATTTGTCAGTGGGGGCATCCCATATGGCCATCTGGTGGGGGATGCTGGCTATGCACTGGAGCCATGGATGATGACACCCATCAGAAATGCACACATACCCACACAAGAACCCCATAATGAGGCACACTCACAAACCAGGATCATTATAGAGCATGTGTTTTGGATGCTCAAGTCACGGTTCTGCTGCCTTGACATATGTGGTAACGCCTTGCATTACTCTCCAGCCACATGTGCACACATGTTCATAGTATGTGCCATGCTACACAATGTGATCCTGCAGAAACAGCTGCAGCAGGAACAGCATGGGGAAGGGCCACACAGCCCACCACCATTGCCAAAGTCCCCACAGGCACAGAGGGGCTCAGAGGAGGAGGCCCCTGAGCCTGCTCCTGTAGGCAGACAGAGGTGTGCCTAGTATGCTCAGGCCTTGGCAAAGAGGCAACACATAGCACACACACTGACACTGTAGGGAACCCAGGGAATGACACCTCTCTCTGACTCTCACACACAGTAAAATGGACAGCACACATCTCACATTACCTGTGACTTACCATGTATAGGCAGTGTACTGTGTGCATCCAACATAGGTGTCCCTCAAGCACTGTCCTCACAACTGCTGCAAGCACATGGTAAGTCAGTCCTTTTAACAATAAATGAATGGATTAGTATGTTTTGCTAGCATATCTATGATAATGCTGCATGCATGCAAGGGAATGGGGTGGCCTACTGGTATAGCAGCACACAACTGACAGCCATGTGGGACACAAGGAAATGTATGACCAAAACTGGCCACCACACACTATGCAGTAGTACCCAAGGTGGCAAATCCTATTGCAGTATATGTGTGGGCACAACTAACTAGGGGGTCACAGGCATGGATGTCAGTGTGGGGTTCCATACCCACCCCTCACACCCACAAAGCAAGTTAGCTGTATAAAACCACAGATAAATGTCTGGTAAAAGCACACAAATGGTGGCAATGTTGAATTACCCCCCCTCCCGCAGACTCAGACAGTGATAGCACAGCAGGACCCGCAGTTGCAGTAAGGCTATGAATGGTAAGAAGTCTAAACTTAAATGTATGCCACTGCAATCTGACCTGTGCTCTTTACTGATATGCCTCTAGTCCCCAAGACAGGGCACAATAGTACGGTAAATGGAACCAAAATGTAAAGCAAATATCAGCACAGTCTGTGCAAATGTGTACAGTTGACAAGTGTGCCCCCCAAATACCCACACAAATGCAGTAACGTGTATGTTTGCAGTGAAATAGCAGCATAGCACACATTGACAGGGCTGTACCAATACACATGAAAACATATTGCCTGTCCACAATATGCAAGGGTCAATAAGCTATGTGTATGTGTTGTTAATACTGTCAGGATCTGGCCAGCACATTCTCCTGGCAGTCATCTTGCAGTGCCCTAGGTACAGTGCTGTCTTTGACAGGGCCATGTGCAGATAACTGCAGTGCCAACTGTTATGCATGTCAGTGATGCCCACTGCTCTGCCACTGCCATACCTGGATGTCACAGTGCTATGTGGAATATGCTACACATATAAGGGACATTTTGAAGGATGTGTAGCTGAGGTGCCAAGGCTTTTGTGAATATAAATGATTTTTGGTACTGTTGACAATGGCTATTCTCAGTAATCGTTTTTTCTTATTTTTGCTTTTACATTTAATGGACATGCCTGCCCAGTAGAATGCACTCTGTACCCACACCCATAACTCCCGACCTCTGACAGCAAGATGTCTGGACAAGGGCAGAAATAAAAGTGGCATAAAAGCACAATGATAGGAATGTGTTTTAAATATTGCCCTTACATACTGAGAAAGTTGGTAGGGTGAGGGGTTTGCAGTAGCGGGAATTGACTGATGGTTATGTAGTCTGAAACAGTAATGTCTGTCATTATTTTGTAACATCACTCTTCTATTATATGTAACTAACATGCCATAAAAACACAAGTTTATGTAGACAGAATGAAACCTCTAGTTAAACACCTGGACAAACTGCCAAAAAATGTACAGTTGAGAGGTATGCCCACACAAGGATATGACATCTCAGGTTAGAAAGATACCACACAAGCAGGAGATGTCCAGACAGTATATGACCAGGTTGCCAGAAAGTTTATACAGTGCATCATCACTCAACTGGCTGTAGCCACACCTCACAAATGGCCTTGTTGGGCAAGAATGTACATACCTGCCCTCATAATATTGATCTATGGAAAATACAACTAGTATTCCTCTGGTAAAGCACTGTGATGATCTGAGGATGTCTGGCACTAGGTAATGACACAATACATTGCAGTTGCAAACTACAGATATGTCAGAAAATGTCTGCTAAACAAACCCAGTACCCTGAGGAAAATCCTGTGTATTCCTGAGAGGTATGGCTGTAGCTCACAAAACCCTGGACTGGAGTACACCTATCTCTGGAATAAAGTCCCACTCTAACTATAGAAGGTCACACTGTGCATGCTCCTACACTCAGAGAATCACAGGACATGTTGGAACCCGCATCGGAATATATGACTGTATTGTGCATATATGTCTGTGCATACAGACAGCTATGTACACCTCAACTGTCCCCTCCACACACACACACGCGCGCACACACACACACACACACACACACACACACACACACACACACACACACACACACACACACACACACACACACACACACATCAGACAAGACTACCCTCAGCTAGCTGTAGGTGGCCCATATGTGATATATTTGTATCTGTTGCATGAGATATACACACACACACACATATATATGGGCAACAGATAACATATGTCAAGCATACCCACACATAGATGTGGGGAAGTGAGAGACAGTCAGTGATAGAGAGAGAGACACACAGGAGGACACAGACAGAGTGAGTCACGCACACGGATACCCCAAATGGCATACAGTGATGTCCTGATGTGGACAGTGCCATATCAGTTGTAAACAGTTGCATGTGCCAGTATAAAAGGAGAGCCCTATTGTGTAACAGTACTGAGGTTGGGTTTATAATATCACATCACCTAGCTGCCTGTGTGTGTGTGAGTGTGTGTGTGTGTGTGTGTGTGTGTGTGTGTGTGTGTGTGTGTGTGTGTGTGTGTGTGTGTGTGTCTGTAGTTCTAAATATCAGGAGACTGTTCCCACTCAGTACACTTCATATTGCCCTACTTCACAAGATCTGCTGCTGTTATTCACCTTAGAAGTACCATTGGACACCTATCACCCCTATAAGCTCTGTAGCACATGTGATAATTGCATAACACTATAGTACAAGTAACTGTATAAGTAGGGGTTCTAATTTCAATCCTGGCAAGGGTGTGTGTGTGAGACAGTTGTGTGTGCGAAAGTGAGGGAGTGTGTGTTTGTTTGTAGGTGAAACAGTTTTAGGCCATTCCCACCCACAACACTTCCCAGTGCCCCACTTTATCAGTCCTGCTGAAGTCATTCCCCTTATCAGCACCATTGGCCAGTTATCATCCCAGTAAGATCTGTAGCATGTGCAATAACTGTGTAACACTATAGTACAAATCAGTAGTTAAGTAGGGGGTCTAATCTCAGATCCGGAAAGTGTGTGTGTAGGAGTATAAGTGTGTGTGTATGTTTGTAAGAAGTATTTTAATAAGTTTCCCACCCAGTGCTCTACTTTATCAGTCCTGCTGATGCCATTCCCCTTATCAGCACCTTTGGCCAGTTGTCTGCCCAGTAAGCTCCATGGCATGTGTGATAAATGTGTAACACTATAGTGCAAATCAGTAGCTAGGCAGGGGTTCTAATCTCAGATGCATCAAATGTGTGTGTGGCTGTATATGTGTGTGTATATTTGTAAGAAGAAGTATTTTGATAAGTTTCCCATGCAGTGACCCACTTTATCAGTCCTGCTGATGTCATTCCACTTATCAGTACCTTTGACCAGCTGTCAGCCCTGTAAGCTCCATAGTGTGTTCTATAACTGAGTAACACTGTAGTACAAATCAGTAGCAAGGCAGGGGCTCTAATTTCAGATCTGGCAAATGTGTGTGTGGGAGTATAAGTGCATGTGTATGATTGTAAGAAGAAATATTTTGATAAGTTTTCCACCCAGTTCCCTACTTTATCAGCCCTGCTGATGTCATTCCCCTTATCAGCACATTTGGCCAGTTGTCAGCCCCGTAAGCTCTGCAGGGCGTGCGATAACTCTGTAACACTGTAGTATAAATCACTAGATAGGTAGGGGTTCTAATCTCAATACTGCCAAGTAGGTGTGTGTGTTTGTGGGTGAGAATCATATCCTGTGTGGTTTGTAGCATTATGAGCTGTGTATCAACCTGTATACTTTCCATCACCCTACTTTACAAGTTCTGCTGATGTCATTCACCTTAGAAATACCTGACTCTGGAATAGATTGCCCATAAATGTCAAACAGAGTGCCTCTTTGGCCCTCTTCAAAAGGAACTTTGATGATCAGATGGGAGAAAGGAAATTCACCCTGGGGATCACTTCAGTCGCCCTGGTAGACAGGGGTCCAGGGAAGTAAATAGTGTGGGAAGAAATAGCCAGGGAATTTTTATGGCTAGGCTTGTATAGGCCCTAGGGCTGATAGCCTAGTACCAACCTATGAACCTATGAACCATGGGATAAGGTGAATTCATATAAGCTCCATGGTGCATCTGATAACTGTGTATCACTATAGTAGAAATAACTAGATAGGTAGGAGTTCTCATCTCAGTACTGGCAACTGTGTGCATGTTTGGGATAAGAATCATATCCAGTGTGGGTTATACCATTTTGAGTTGTGTATCACCTTGTAAACATCCCATCACCCTACTTTACAAGGCCTGCTGTTTCATTCACCTTAGAAGTACCTTGGGAGAAGGTGAATTCATATAAGTTCCATGGTGCATCTGATAACTGTGTAACACTATAGTAGAAATAACTAGATAGGTAGGAGTTCTAATCTCAGTACTGGCAACTGTGTGTGCGTTTGTGGTGAGAATCATATCCTGTGTGGGTTATACCATTTTGAGTTGTGTACCACCCAGTACACTTTCCATCACCTTACTTTACAAGGCCTGCTGGTGTCATTCACCTTAGAAGTACCTTAGGACAAGACAAATTCATATAAGCTCCATGGCACGTCTGATAACTGTGCAATACTATAGCAGAAATAACCTAGATAGGTAGGAGTTCTAATCTCTATACTGGCAACTTTGTGTTTGCGTGTGTGTGTGTGTGTGTGTGTGTGTGTGTGTGTGTGTGTGTGTGTGTGTGTGTTTGGTTTAAGAATCAAATCCTGTGTGGGTTAAACCATTTTGAGTTGTGTACCACCCTGTAAACTTCCCATCACCCTACTTTACAAGGCCTGCTGATGTCATTCACCCTAGAAGTACCTTGGGACGATGTTAATTCATATAATTTCCATGGTGCATCTGATAATTGCGTAACACTGTATTAAAAATAACTAGATAGGTAGGGGCTCTAATTTCAAAACTGGCAACTGTGTGTGTGTGTGTGTGTGTGTGTGTGTGTGTGTGTGTGTGTGTGTGTGTGTGTGTGTGTGTGTGTGTGTGTGTGTGTGTGTGTGTGTGTGTGTGCACTTGGGTTATGATCATATCCTGTGTGGGTTATACCATTTTGATGTGTGTACCATCCATGCCTGTTTACCACCTTCCAATGGCATTACTTTATATAGCATGTTAACAGCATCTTCCTCAAATGCAGCATGTTAAACCATTGTGCAGGCCATTGCAGTGATCTGTACAGATGTCTATGGAATATCTGGATGTTTGCAACCCATATGTGGTCTGTGTCCCCTAACAATAGCCATGTATTTTATTTTGTTGCCAGATAGGTCACAGTTAGTGTACTGACACACATGCCAGCATCAGATATCATACCTGACTAAAACATCATGCTGATACACTGTCTGTTACCCTATCACTTGTCCAAGCTTGTAGGAGTAATACATGACTCCAGTTGTTATTCCTGGTGGGTTATCTCACCGTCCATGAAGGCATTCACAACAGTACATGTTGTAAGAAGTAGTGGGTTATGTCCCACACATATAATCTATATGGGGCATGTCAGATGCACTTAGCACTATAGTACATTAAAGTGGATATGTAGGTTTACGAACCTGTCTATTGCAAACCGTGTTTGTGTTACTGTATGCACATCCTCTGTGTCAGTCTTTACTGTGTTTATACAAAGGATATAACGCTTTGTCTCCCTGTCCACCCTGTGAACTCAGGAATACATACCACAAACCTGTCATACACAGTACCATGCATGCCCTCACCAACTGCATCAGGGATGAGCATATGGGAAAGAAATGGCAGGGGCAACAAGTGTTGACACATGAATCTGTTGCAGTCAGTATAATGCTAAGCTGGTGAGGGACCTGCAGACAGTATTCCAATAACCAGCTCCACATGTATGAGCCTGTGGTACTACACAACACTGAGGTGACATGTCTGAAGGCTACCTGTCTGTGACAAGGGGTATGTATGCCAGGTTACACTGACAACAGCATGCATACACACCTGGTAAACATACATATAAATCTATACTTTGGCTACAAAACAGTCAGTGTATTTCCACTCTGCCATACTCCACATTGGTAATGTCTGCAGGGTCACAGCCTGCAGACACACAGACACCTGGAACACAAACAGAATACAGCATGACAGACTACATTCAGTCAGTCTTACTAAAAGCAATAATGTATCCTGGCTAATAAGGTGCATACACCTTTATGTGTACTAATAACAAATGCAAGCACAGAGCTCCTTAAACAGTATTACATAGCTACATTGTACTATATTCACCCTGTGCATCAGACCCATATTAGCCTGCCCTGCAGCAATGGCATGGATGACAGGGATGTGGCACAGATATCATCATATGCACAGGGTGTGGGTTTGCTAGAGGGCTAGGCTGGAATATATGGTTGACATCCATGTGTGTGTGTATGGAGGGGTATCCTATAGATGGACTGTGCACAGGTGCTGTGTGTATCTGGAGGTGAGTTGTCTGTGATACAGATGTGTGTGTGTATGTATGAACACAGTCAAGCCATGTGGCTGTCCTACACAGGGGTATGTTGGACAGCTGTGGGCTGTACATGGCAGGGTGTCCAGTTCACCATCTCTGGCCATGGACACATAAACTGGTCCTGCCAGTGGTCTCACTGGCACCACCAGGCCCAAGGCCAGATGCAGTACTGCTTCATGATGGTGACTGCTGTCTGCTGAATCCGTGTCCCTGACAAAACCAGCTAGGAACACTAGGGAATGGCCTGTTCCATTGTGATGTGGACAGTAACACCCTCTTTTGGTAGTGCTAGTGTCACTGCCACTATGGGAGCATGAAAGTACATAGCCTCTCAGCTGATGTTGGTGATGACCTACGTCCATGTGGCTGACACCCATACACACGGTTGAGCACAGAGAGGCCATGATTGAGGATTGCCAAGTTCTCACCCCACCATCTATTCATGACCTCAGTATTTTGGCATGTGGCCTCAACAAGGTCACGTATGTTGCCACGTAAACCAGGAAGAGTTGCATCCACCACCCTGAGTATATGTCTGGTGTTGCATTCACTATGTGCCTGTGCATCCATGATAGCCCAAAACATGTGTCTGATGTGTCTGATGACACCTGCTATGGCACTTGTGACAGTGGCTCAATGAGCATCAGTCCTTCTGCAAGCACCCCTGTTCATCCTCCTGTATGGGACCTCGCCTGCACTCTGGTTATGGCCGGTGTCTACACTCACACCTGCCATAGTCACTGCACTAGTCTGTTCCATGCCACCACCTGCCAAATGTCCATCATCTGTGGCTGCTGGAGATGGGGCATGTGTGGGCATTGTGACTCTGTGAGGGGACATTGTGGATGAGTGCGGGATGCCAACCAATGGCACAAACTCAACCACTGACAACACCACCTGTGCCTGCCTATGGCCATCATCCTTGCCAGAATCTGCAGAGACAATGACATCAGATACTGAGCTGGAGGGACTATGATCACCATGATCACCTGTGGGGGAAAGACGACATATGTAAACTAATACCTGCACTATACCATTTGCTGTTAAACATGTACACACACACATACACATGCATGCACAAGCATGCACAAGCACGCACACACACACACACACACACACACACACACACACACACACACACACACAAACACATACAGGTGAGGTGGCAAAAAGGCATTACACAGACTTCACAATAACCAACTGGTGACATTCACAACATAGTCAAACCACTACATATACACCCTGAACAAGCCCTCAACATCAAGCAGTGCAGCCCTTTCCACTTTCTATTACCACTTATACACACCTCTGTGATATGTGAACAGTGTTAGTAGGTGATGGGCCTTCAAGTAGCACACACTGTACCCATGTACACATAATTGCTGTTCACCTGAATAGCACAGTGGCAACTCCTACAGAACATACCTCCTACAGAACATACCTCACAACTCCATGGCATAATCTCCATGGCAATACTCAGATTTGCTCTGAGCTACTGCACAATGGTACCTCCTATACTGAGCCAACAGATATTGCCAATATACTGGCAGACAGATTCAGTGCTAACTTTACCCCCCCAAAATGACCAATCACAATACCAGTAGATTTCCAGGCACCCAGTATTACTGCTGCACAGGTTAAAAACAACACTATCCAAGGACAGGAATACAGCTTCTATGGGACCTGACAATATCCCTGGCTGTATTCTACATGAACTACAGAGTGTACTGGCACCTCACCTGTGTGCCCTGTTAAATCACAGCCTCACCTCAGGCTTTGTCCCTACCAAATAGTGCACTGCTACAGGGATCCCTCTCCACAAAGGAGGAGTGACTACAGACCCCAGGAACTATCACCCCATTAGCCTGACAAGTCTGATATGCAAAGCTATGGAATGCATCATCATGGACATAATAAACAAGGATATAGGGAATCTCCAAACTCTCGATCCTACACAGTTTGGTTTTGTGAAGGGTAGATCATGCCTGCTCAACTTGGTTGACTTCTCTGAGTCAGTCACCAGAGCTGTGGATGAAAGTAAGGTGGTTCATATAGCCTACCTTGAAATGTGCAAGGCCTTTGATACCATTTCCCACTCAGGAATCATAGAAAAACGTACTAAGCTAGGCATCAACTCCTATATCACTAGACGGGTTGCAAACTGGCTCATAGATAGAACCCACAGTGTGAAAGTAACTGACTCCAAGTCAGACTGCTGACCAGTCATGAGTGGAGACCCCCAGGGTTTGGTCCTGGGTCCTCTCATGCTTGGTATCTACTTCTCTGAAGTCCAGGCCAATACGAAGGGACTCTGGCTGACAATGTTCACAGATTATTGCAATTTGGGAGCTATTATTACTTCCCCAAGTGATGTTGACATCCTGCAGAAAGGCCTCAATGAGACCAATGACTAGTGTCAGAACCATGGCCTTAACCTCAATGCCAAAAAATGTGTCTTTGTCCCCTTTGGGAAAAAACTTGGTTCCCTTGAATTACCACATTATTGGTAGTCAACTGAACACAGAAGCCATTATAAGAGATCTGGAAAAACAGGTTGACAGCAACTTCTCTTTTGACCACCATGTTGCCACTGTGGTCAGAGACTCCTTCTATGTGGCACATCTCATTACAAAGGGTTTTGCATCGGAGGAAGAAAAACGTCATTGTCTCCCTCTACTCTTCCCTCATTAGGCCAATCATTGAGTACAATGCCCCATTTGTCATGGACCTCACTAGACAACTGCAGCAACTGGAGAGGCCACAAAAGTACCTCACAAAGTGGATCCTAGGCCTTAAACACTTGTCCTATATGGACAGACTCAAAAAACTCCAACTATTCTCTGTCTCATATTGCCTACTTAGAGGTGATCTCTGCTTGACTTACAAAGCCATGTCTGACCCAGCTCTGTTAGAAATGCTACATCTAAAAAAATCCCAATCGCTCTGCACCACAGACTCCAGAGAACTCAACCTCCTTACCACAATCAACAGAACATGCTGGAGGGATAGGTTCATAACCCAGAGACTGCCCATGCTATGGAATAGACTTTCCATGCATGACAAGCAGAGCACCTCACTGGCCCTCTTCAAGAGAAATCTTGATGAGTGGATGGGAAATCGAAAATTCATGCCGGGAATCACTCCAGTGGTTCTACTCAACAGAGGCACTAGGAACTAAGGATGGGTGGCATGATGCTAGGGTAATCCTATGGGTAGGCCTGTAAAGGATCCAGGGCCATTAGCCTAGTACACACCTATGAACCTATGAATTGTGCAGAGTGTCGTTGAATGTCTATATCTGTGGCTCATATTTCTGGTCTGTTTGTCATAAATCTTGTATTTGTCTGTCACATTACTGGGATGATATGAGGACTGGTGTTACTATTTAATGACATATTTTGAGTTTCACACTTTAAAACCTGCAATACATGTATGTTACAACAGAACCGGTTACACTAACAACCTTCTAAGCTTACAGTGGATATTATAAGTGTAGACACCCCTGTTAACATGCAAGCTTTGTCTGTTATATAACATGAGACCACAGAAGTCATGTGATAACATTTCCCAACTTTAATGTGACCTATAACCTGTGCAATCCAATTGAAAAGCAAACACATCAGTTAGGGGTAACTTAGACATTGAAATATGTACAATAGGCTGGTTGCATGACTGTGCACACCCTTAAACTAATGCTTTGTAAAGCACTTTTGATTTCAAAACAGCAGTCAGTCCTCTTGGGAAGGTGTGTATCAGCATAGCATATCTTGACTTAGCAATATTTGTACACTCTTCCTTGCAGAAGCCCTCCAACTCTGTCAGATTGCAAGGGCATCACTTCTGCACAGGCCACTTCAGAGCACCCCACAGATTATCTATTGGATGTATGTGTTATCTGTGGCTGAGCCCTTCCAAAACATTGATTGTCTTCTAGTGAAGACATTCTTTTATGGATTTTGATGTATGGTATACTGCAGTGTTGTGCGGAAAGGTGTAAGTCCTCTCCATCCACTGCTTTCTAGCACACACATGATGATTTTGAGCCAAAAGGGACTGGTATTTTGAACTCTTCCTAATCCTTTCCACCTTGGCTACAGGCCCACTTCCAGCTTATGAAAAGCAACCCCAAAGCAGGACACTGCCATCACCATGCTTCACCATGAGGATGTGTTCTTTTGGTAATGCACAGTGTTGTTCTTGTGCCAAAGAAACCTTTTGGTATTGTGGCCAGAACATGCAACCTTGGTGTCATTACACCATAACACAACATACTATTGGGGGACCTGATGTATTTTTCTTGAGAAATCCACCAGACCTAGATGTTGTTCTGTGTGTGAGAAGGCTTCCATCTTTCAAACCTACCCCATAGGCCAGACATATGGAGAATACAGGAGATTGTTGTCACATGTAGTACACAACCATTACTTGCCAGTGATTCCTGCAATTCCATTAGTGTTGCTGTAGGTCTCCTGGCAGCCTCCCTGACTAGTTTGGGTCGTGTCTTTTCCATACATTTGGAGGGATGTCCAATTTTTTGCAATGTCACTGTTGCTCCATATTTCCACCACCATGTGATAACTGTCTTCACTGTGTTCCATGGTATATGCAATGCTGCGGAAATGAGTGTGCACCTTTCTCTGGGCTGATACCTTTCACAAATAATATCCCTTTGCTGCTTCATACGCTGTATGTGAACTATGGCTGTTGCTGTAGCAGGCAACTGAGAAAATTTATGATGATCCTGTTAGGACAGCTGGCCATTATTTGCTGTTAATCAAAAAGTGTCTGTAATTGATGGCAGGTGTGTACCCAGGAAGATGTAATGCTGTAATAATATCAAAATCTACTTCAAGACAGTGTTGGCTTCAGCCTGTGCACACATATGCATCTAGCTTCTTGTACGTTTTGAATGTGTCATAATTGTTCCCCTACCAGGTGTGTTTGTTTTACATTTGGATTGTACAGGTTATGGGTCACATGAAAGGTCAGAAGGGTTTGGAAATGTGTTATTGTGCTCTCATTTTTGTATTTCACAAATGACTGGCATTCTAACAGGTGTGTGTACAGCATTTATATGCAATGTATAACACTAACTTAGAAAATAGTAACCTTGTTTTGGGCCTTCATCCCTTCATTTTGTTAGTCTTTGTCCAGATTTCCTGCAATGACAGGTTGTGAGGTATGCTACTGATATGTGACATCTCCTACAAATAGGCCCCTGTGATGACCACTGTGATGCAATGCAGTTAACTCCACCAGAAGTGAACACGCAGATATTGCAGAAATAGCTGAGAGTAGCAGTTGTGTGCATGGTCACATGCATGATCATAACATTTCTGGGGTATTGGTGAGCCACTACAGGAAAATCCCATACTCACCAGCTTCAGGCTGTTGTCCCACATGCAGACCAGAGGTACCTATGTAGTTGTGGGGGAGAAGTATTGTCAGCAGACTCACATTTGGCATTGGTACAAAATAAATGCTACGTGTCTGCAAAGGTACAGTACAAGCTATGATAGTACACAATTTGCTGTCCCTCACCATAGATGTGCACTTGTGTGCATTACTAAACCCCACCCACAAATGCAGTTTCAACTGACATATGCATCTAGATACTCTGTTGAAGACGGTATAACTGCTACATGCTTAAATTGATGTGCACTGTGGCCTTATCTGGATGCTCCTCGGCTGTTGCCTGGGTGCCAACCACCTCCACGACTGGTGTTTCATGTGTTGGTTGTTGTGTGGGGGCTGCCCCAAGGTTGGTAAGGGGCTCCTCTGTTGGTGTAAATGGGGCCTGCATAGCAGGAACCCCACCTGTGGTGGAACAGTCCCTGGCCACGGCAGCAGCCCTTTGCAGGGCGCAACATATCAGGTCAGTTGCCTGATGCCTAACCTGATCATATGTGCGGCCATGGTGGCCCAGGGTGTTTACCCGGTGGAGAAGGTCATCCCACAGGGCAGTCCGGTCCCGCAGATTTTGTCAGCCCTGGCAGAACAGCACCATATGGTGCTGTAGTATTGCCTCTGTAATGGCTACATTTGCATCAGCAGTGTATGCCGGCTGATGCTGCATGGCACTTAGAAGACATAAACAGGGAAGAACATCACAGGACCTCAGACATTTCCCAGAGTTATTTACAGAGCCAGCACATCAATATTGTTTATCATTAGCCACCACTTACAACCATATCATACCCCTGTCATCTATCAGCATAGTATGAATTTGCATTGCACTCCTGGTCCTGATGTGTCATGATCCCCCCAATGAGGGCAAGTACATTGCATAAACAACCAATTCATCATTCTCATTTGTGTAGGGGGATGACAGTGGCCATCTTCCTTGCAGATGGGATGTCAAAGGTGATCAAGCTTTGCTTGCATGCAGTTTGTAATGGAGTTGGAAGCATATGCCTGAGTTGATGTAGGATGCTAATAGGAATGTTCTCAGGTCCCATGGAGACTTGGTTTTGTAGACTTTGATTAGGCAGTATGCACCTGCTCCCTGATTATGAAGGGAGGGGTATGGGTGCTGTGTATATCCACCTACACTGATAGTGACCCAGGTGGTGATGTTTGCCCTAAATGTGTCTGCAACATTTTGCCTATAGTTATGGTGTGTGTGTATGTGGTGTGATTGACCACCATTATGGGGTGGGTTGTGTTGTCACCTCTGAGAATGCAAACATATGTGAAGATGGCCTTGTGATTGCACTTGGGTGATGTGTCCAATTTGTACTCATAGTCAGCCTTACAGTATTCCATGTGGGACCCTCTATGCTCATTCAGACAAAGGTTGACTCGCTGCCAAATTGGTGCCTGCTCCTACTCTGACCTCTACAGCTGACATAGCGACCAATTATGGGGTTTGTGTATTACTGATGTCCAACAAAGGGTATTACTCTACTTTGGTGGAGACAGGTTTTACAGGTAAGGAGTTGTTGAATCCATACAGCTATGACAGTGAGCATATGGCTGTTTGTTGTAGGCATGGAAATGAGGTCATAAGATGGTTGGACACCTCGGAAATTTCAACGTGATAATCATGCTTATTGTAGTACTCATGTCTGTCTCAGGGCAATGCAACAACCAGTAGCTGTAGAAATCTAACTTTGGTGGATGCACTGAAACTGAGATTACACATGTGTACAACATGTGCAGCTTATTTACCTGACATTTTGCATCCCATGTCTGTTGTTATGAGGCAGCCAGGTACACCTACTCATACATAGATGTGCACAGGTAATACCCGATATAAATTTCTGTTCTATGTCAGTATGGCACACTGTATTTACACTCTTGCTGCTCATTTATTTCTGTCAATCTGTTAGAGCAGGACATCTGGAGGATGCCACACATACATGGGAGGCAATGGGCCAAAATTAGTGACACTTTCTTAATATTGCTGTAACACACATAAGTCATTTGATAGCACAGTAGCCTTTGCATTCACAGACATACCCTGGAGGATGTCCAGCACTCATATGGCAGGAAGAGAGGAGAAAGGCTAGGTGAGTGTCAGTGAGGGTAGGAACTTTAATGTTTGCAGTATGGCTGGTATGGGGACAGAGCTAGGTAATATGATGGACAGAAGGAAGGTTGATATATTGTGTGTCCAAGAGATGAGATGGAAGGAACATAAGGCTAGGTGTATTGGAGTCACTTCTAAATAGTTCTATCATGGTGTGGATAGGAAGAGAAATGGTGTAGGGGTTATCCTGAAGGAACAGTACGGCAAGGGTGTTTTTGGAGGTGAAAAGAGTGTTGGACAGAGTGATGTTAATGAAGCTGGACATTGATGGTGTAATGATGGTTGCTGTTAGTGCATATGCTCTGCTAATTCCATATATGATGGATGAGACAGAAAAATCTTTGCTTGAGTTGAATAAAGTGGTGATGACTGTACCCAAGGGTGAGAGAGTAGTGATTGGAGCAGCTTTCAATGGGTATGTTGGTGAAGGGAACAGAGGGGTTGCGGAAGTGATGGGCAAGTATGGTGTTAAGCAAAGGAATGCAGACGGTGAGATGGTGGTGGGGTTTGCAAAAAGGATGGACATGGCTGTGGTGAATACATATTTTAACAAGACAGAGCAGCATAGGGTGACGTACAAGAGTGGGGGAAGATGCACACAGGTGAATTATCTCCTATGCAGGAGGGCCTGTTTGAAAAAGATTGGAGACTGTAAATTGGTGACAGGGGAAAGTGTAGTTAGGCAGCATGGAATGTTGGTCTGTGGGATGACATTTTTGATCAACAGGAGGAGAAGGAGTGCAAGGGCAGCACCCAGGATCAAATTGTGGAAGCTGAAAAAGGGTGATTGTGAGGTTGAATTCAGGGAAGAGGTAAGACAAGCAGTGGATGGCAGTGAAGAGTTACCGAATATCTGGATAACTACAGCATTGCTAGTAAGGGAGATGACTAGAAATGTGCTTGGTGTGACATCTGGACAATGGAAGGAGGACAAGGGTTCCTGGTGGTGGAATGAGGAAGTACAGTGGAGTAAACAGAGAAAGAGGTTGGTGAAGAAGAAGTGGGATTGTCAGAGAGATGAATAAAGTAAACAGGAGTATAAGGAGATAGGGTGCGGCAAAGAGAGAGGTGGCAAAGGCTAAGGATGAGGCTTTTGAAGGGTTGTATGAAAGGCTGGACACTAAGGATGGAGAATAGGACCTGCACCAATTTGCTAGACAGAGGGGCCAAGCTAGTAAGGATGTGCAGCAGGTAAGGGTGATAGAGGATAATGAGGGAAAAATACTCACAAGTGAGGAGAGTGTGTTGAGCAGTTGGAAAGAGTACTTTGAGGGATGTTGAATGAAGAGAATGGGAACATGAGTAGGTTGGATAATGTGGGCATGGTGAATCAGGAAGTGCAACACATTAGCAAGGAGGAAGTAAGGACAGCTATGAAGAGGATTAAGAATAGAAAGGCTGTTGTCCAGATGACATACCTGTGTAAGCATGGAGGTGTTAAGGAGAAATGGCAGTGGTCTTTTTAACCAGATTGTTTAATGTAATCTTGGAAAGTGAGAGGATATGTGAGGGGTGGAGAAAAAATGTCTGATTATCAATTATAAGAATAAGGGCGATGTGTGGAACTGTAGTAACTACAGAGGATAGCATTAATCAGTCATGAAATGAAGTTATGGGAAAGAGTAGTGGAAGCTAGGTTAAGAAGGGAGGTGAGGATTAGTGATCAGCAGTATGGTTTCATGCCAAGAAAGAGCAGTAGAGATGCAATGTTTGCTTTGAGAGTGTTGATGGAGAAGTACCGAGAATGTTGGAAGGAGTTGCGTTGTGTCTTTGTGGCCTTAGAGAAAGCATATGACAGGGTGCCTAGAGAGGACTTGTGGTATTGTATGAGGAAGTCAGGAGTGGTGGAGGAAGCTGTAAGAGTGCAAAAGGATATGTACAAGGCTAGTATGACAGCGGTGAGTTCTGCAGTGGGAGTGACAGGTGTGTTTATGGTGGAGGTGGGATTACATCAGGGTACAGCTCTGAGCCCTTTCTTATTTGCAGTTGTGATGGACAGGTTGACAGACAAGATCAGACAGGAATGCCCATTGACTGTGATGTTTGCAGATGACATTGTGATCTGTAGTGAGAGTAGGGAACAGGTTGAGGAGACCCTGGAGAGGTGAAGATATGCTCTAGAGAGGGGAGGAATGATGGTCAGCAGGACTAAGACAGAATATATGTGTGCAAATGGGAGGGGGGATAGAGGAATAGTGAGGATGTAGAGAGTACAGTTTGCAAAGGTGGGTGAGTTTAAATACTTGGGATCAACAGTTCAGAGTAATGATGTGTGTGGGGGAGAGGTGAAGAAGAGAGTACAGGCAAGATGGGGAGGGTGGAAAAGAGTGTCAGGAGTGATTTGTGACAGGCAAGTACCATTAAGAGTGAGAGGGATGGTCTAAAAGGTGATAGTGAGACCAGCTATGTTATATGGATTGGAGACAGTTGCATTAACAATAAGGCAGGATTCAGAGCTAGATGTGGCAGAGTTAAAGATGTTAAGATTTGCACTGGTTGTGATAAGAGTGGACAGGATTAGGGTTATGCATGTTAGAGGGTCTGCCTGGGTTGTACAGTTTGGAGACCAAGCCAGAGAGCAGAGGAATTATGTTAGTTTGGACATGTGCCGCGGAAGGAAGCTGGGTATATCGAGAAAAGGATGGTAAGGATGAAGCTGCCAGGTAAGAGGAAAAGATGAAGGCCTAAGATAAGGTGTATGTATGTGGTGATAGAGGATATGCAGGTGGTCAGGGTGACAGAGCTAAATGCAGAGGACAGGAGGAAATGGAGACAGTGATCTGCTGTGGCAACCCCTAAAGTGAACAGCCAAAAGAAAGAGGTGATGTTGTAATGTCAGTCTTCATAGGTTGCCAATGATGTGCCAGACATAACACAACTCTTTGAGTAAATGACTACAAATATGAGGCACACATATGGTCAGTGTGCATACCACTAGACAGTTGAATGGAATGAGCTCAGTATATCACATGCAGTTCAACACACATATCTGCAACAGTATTTCACTATGCAAATCAGCAATCAAGATTTAGGCCCTCGCCCATTCTCAGTTTTCATCAATGATCTTCACTTAGCAATTCCTCATGCTACTTGTATACAATATGCAGACGACTCTACAATTATTTGCTCAGCCAACTCCTCATCTGAACTGCAATCCATAACTCAAAAAGTGTTTAACGTAGTAGAAACATGGTTTCTTCAACATTGCCTCCTCTTGAATCCAAAAAAAACAAAGCTCCTTCACTTTACTCCTACCCATAAGTCCACCCCACTAGATTTCTCAGTCACATCTAGCAATGGTAGACTCATATCACCTGATTTAACAACCAAACTCCTAGGAGTTACAATTGACAACAACCTTAACTTTGATGCTCATATTAACAACACAATAAAAACAGTCAACAAAAAAATTGGCTCTCTCTATAGGATCAAACCCTTCCTTACTCCATTAGCTAGATCTACAATTGCCCACTCCCATCTAATCTCAACACTTCTTTATGCCTCTCCTATTTATACTAATCTGTCTAAAAATAATCTTCAAAAACTGGCTAAATCATACAATAATATTGCCAGATTTGCCACTGGAAAACCCTTCAGTACCCTCCACTGTCAGAATCTAAAACATCTAGGTTGGCTGGAACTTCAGAATCAGCTTAATTTTAACCAACTTACAATTGCCCATAAGACCCTTTTCCATCCTCATTATACTCCAGTACTATCCAGCCTGATCACCCCCTATAAAAACCTTAACACCTTACGCTCTTCAAATAAACTACTAGTTTGCACAAGTAAATCCAATAACATGGCTGGTGACTCTCTCTCTTCTCAGAGTTGGGAAAAACTGGAACCTTCTACCTAGTGAACTTACATCACTATCCTCCCTAACACTTTTCAAACAAAAACTTAAAATTCACCTTAGAAAACATTGGCTATGCCCTTGTTGTAACCCTGACTAACCTTTGACTGATTTTTATTAACACTTTTACTTCTGCTACCTTTCTTTGACTAAGTTTATTCTCCCTTATTACCAGAGAAATCAGGAACTGTAAATTAAGTAACCATCTGTAAGATTGCTTCTTCAGAATTTATTTTATCTTATGTGATCTCCTAAATTGTATTGTCATGTTAAATGAATGGAAGCAATGTATACAAATATGTGCTTTGCCTATATTATTGTAACCTTTATTAGTGTTTCAGCTATTTTGATTTTTTCTTTGGAGCTTTTCTCCCCGGGCCTCTACTAAAAATGGACATGTATCCAGTTGGACTAGCCCGGTCAACAAATGTAAAATAAAAATAATAAAATAAATAAAAATACCCTGTATAGGTCTCTCACATTTCTGTGACAGACATGTATATCATAGTTGTATTCACAATTAACATATGGATATCTACAACATCCCAGTAGCTGGCCTAGCAGTGTCACAAAGTCAGTATTATTCAACACACACTCCAGTAGTAGTCACATGTGAGCCATCCTTTCCTGTGGTGACTCAGGGGCCTGAGCTGTAATCTAGGTCACTGCAGACAGACCCAGTTGCTATGGCCATAGGTTTTGATCAGCAATATATCAGTACAGCAAGACTTGTTGAGACATATTTGTTGTACTTCCTATTTCCCGTTATTTCATACCCCCTACTGCATTCTATTACATGCTTACTTGTTTGACATACCTTTCTTTTTTTTTCCAAGTATGGTTCATTTTATTCCACAATGTGCAGCTTGTTTCTTGGTCTGTCTCTCTCTCTCTCTCTCTCTCTCAATCCCAGATGTAGGGGATACATCTGTTTTGCATAGGCAGCAGCTTGCCTTTTGTTGGTAATGCTCATGAGCAGCTGATGGCCTGTGCACCAATTGGTGTCCCCCACTTGCAAATTGCATGCAGAACAGCTGTGGTGTTATTCCTATAGCCAATGACATGTCAACACATTCCTATAACTGATTACTTCATGTAGGCATTGACCCTTTTTCTTGTCTGTGAGGAGGACTTCATGGAGGTGTGTGAACAACAGCATCACAGAGGGTAGTTAGAAATACCTCTTACAACGAAAACTGTGGAGACAGCCCAGGAAACTGGGGGAGAATGTTCCAGACATAAGGACAGAATGTAAGTATCGCTGTTATAGAGTTGAATTAGTGCTAGTTTAACAGGGTTTGTGTGGACATGGCTTTTCTGTTCGATTTTAAGTCTGACAGTTGTTATGTAGTTAACATAACTCTCAACTGTGGGGCCATCCACAGAATGGACAGATTTTGGACTCTCATATTTGGTGTGATCCTCAGACATTTTTTGTTTTTAGAAAATCAGTAGCATACTGTGGGGATTGCAGTCAGTAAATGGTATCATCCATTTGTGTTTCTGAATTCATATCCCTCAGAAAAGATATGTTACAACAAACCTTGTTACATCAGCAACTGGCTCAGTGTATAACAGCAATATTTCACATATGCCCCTGTTTCTGGGCCTGTACCCCCAAGTATGTCAGACTTTGCTCAGATGCCATCCAGTAAGAGGGTGATAGGTATCGTATACCATTATTTAGTGCCTTCATTCCTGATGCCATCACAGTGCTGAATGAGACTGCCAGATATTTTATATGTAAGAGGCCTTATATATGAGGACAAAGCCTGAACATTCAGTGGAACTATGAACAGTTGAGAGGTCTGTGTATTTCTAGTGATTATTTACAGACTGTCAGGATTGTGTAGCAGTGTATTGTGTCAATGTTATTTGGCCTTTGTAGGGAGAGGGGGTTAATGTATGTGTCATGGCTCCTTTTCTATCTGCCTGTGCATGCTGTTGCAGTTTCCTGTGGTCTATCAGCTTTATATGTTTGTAGGGGCAGACTGAGACATGATCCATACCATAGTCAGTCATACTACACCTTGAATTGGGCCAGTATATGTAGGGGTAGTGTGTAACTGGCAAACATGTTGACATGTTTTTGTTCACATAGTCCTTATACTGTACTGTTCCTTTGTCTTAACGGTATGTCACTGTGACTGTGGTGGAATTGGTTGTAGGTATGCACTTTCACACTGGTGTCTGTTTTTCAGTGCTGTTACATCCCTGTAGTGCCTGATATATTTGCCAATGCATGTGCAATTCCCCATAGTGGATTTGTGTTAGTGTTGTGTCAGTCTGACTGTAGTTTGGACAGTGCTGGTGACATTCTTAACAGCTGAGTGTAGTTTCCCTAATGTGATGTTATGTCCAGATATTTGCAGGATGTAGTGTTGCCTGGCCCCCATAAGTGTTGTGTATTTCTGACATATCAGTGGGATGATGTGAGGATTTCTGTCACTAACTAGTGAGAAGTAATTGAATGTTGGACTTGTGCTATTTCAGTCAATATATGTTAGGACAGACTGTAAAATTCCCCAAAGCAGGCAGAAGACAGCTCGATATGCAGCTAAATCCAAAAACTTGAAGAACCAGCAAGTAATCGTACCAAAAAACATTATTGCAGAGAAAGAAAGTTAGCGCTTTCACGGTAATACCATACCGCTTCTTCAGACAAACATGAATGGAGACAGAATAACTTATATACAAATGACATCATCTCAAACAGCTTAACAGCCAATAAAACAAACATTCATGCAGCCACATTCTCAACTTAAAGGCATATGAAGTTGATAATATTTACTGGCATAAAATCTGACAAAAAATAAAAAATAAAGATAAAAACATTAACACAAATGAATAAAACATGAAAAATATTCATAACTATATAAACAAACAACAATAGACGCCCTACAGCCATTTATTCCTTAATACAGGCTTAATGGGGACATGATCATTCAACCCCATAGCTAGGTGTGCCCCCAGTCTCAAGATCCACTCCAACTCGACCACCTCAGTACGAGTCACTATATCACCACCTCGCAGACCTGGATTGATCACACATAATACCTGGAAGAAAAAGTTATGTTCAGGGCCGGTAGACAAAACATGTTTTGCTAAGGCACTAAAATCATATTGCTTCTTCATACAATACACATGGTCCCTAATTCTTTCTTTTAAACTCCTGTTGGTCTTGCCAACATAGAATTTTAACAGCACTGACAATGTGCTAAATAAACCACATTCCTGGTGGAGCAATCAGCAGATGGCCTCAACTTCCACAAGTATCCCGTGACAGGGTGCCTAAAGAACCTAGACTCATCTATAAACTGGCAAAAATTGCATTTATGACATTTAGATGTACCCATCAAAACTTGGGATCCAGACATGACATGTCTAGGAAAACATAAATTATTGTGGTTCTTATATACAAATCTAGGGCCATCTGCTAATATATTGGGACACCTACTGTCAGTCTGTAAAATATGCCAGTTCCTGGTAACTATATCTTTCACCATATTTACACCATGGGAAAATTTCAAAACAATGGGAGGACAACAATACCTATGAGGTGATCTAATTAATTGCCTATACAGAGCAGAAAAATATGGACATGCTCTACTATCACACTCGTTGGTTATTCTGGCACAGGCTTGATCAACTTCTACTTGGGTGTAACCCCTGATGACAAACTCTTTCTTCAAATCTGACAAACTTCCTTCAAAGTCAGAAGTAGTACATGACAACCTTGAGATCCTGAAGGCTTGACCTCTCACAATGTTCTCAAATATATGTTGTGGATGCATGCTCCACCTGTGGAGATATGACGGTCTATAACAGTCCTTCCTATGCATCCTGGTCAGCTTTTTGCCATTCTCCAGCCGGATGTTCACATCCAAGAAATCAACAGTGACATGGGAAACAAGTGTGGGTAAATTTCAAAAAATTACTACTATTATTTAAAGAATGAAAAAAATAAATCAAGCTCCTGCTTGTTGCCTTTTCAACCAATAAACATGTCATCAACAAAATGTCTATATATGGCAATATGACCTCTATGTTGTCCCAATACATGATGGAATTCCCATTCCGACATCACCAAATTGGCATAGGAATTATCGCAGATGGTCCCCATAGCCATGCCAGATTGTTGCCAGTAACATTTATCCTGAAACATAAAGATATTGTGTTCAAGGACCAGCTCTAGAAGCATGCACAGGAAGTCAATATGCTTCATGTCAAATTTATTACTCCTAGCTAAAACTGCCCTGACCATACTAATGTCTTCCTGGTTGGAAATGCATGTAAACAGGGATACAACATCTATCGTCACTAAAAATTGAATATCTGAAACATCCCCCTCACTGATCACATTATATAAACCTCTCAAGAGGTTTTCAGTATCTTCCAATACAACTTCACTCATGTCAAGAGCTATTCAAAGTTGTTTGTCCAAATAAATGGACATAACCTGAGTCAACCAACCACTCCCAGCTACAATCGGTCTAAACTGTGGGAGTGTAGGGTGTTTGTGGATCTTGGGTAAGCCATGAATCTGAGGAATAGCAGGAAATTTAGTAATAAAGTAATCAACTAGTTCCTTGGTAAGCAGACCTATATTAAAGCATTCAAGTAAACAATTATCTATTCTGTTCTTCATCACACTCACAATATCAGCTTCCACACTAATATATGTATTAGTATCAGACAACATCTGATTCATCATATCATAATAATATCCAAATCTAAAATCACTACACAGCCGCCTTTGTCTGCCGGGTGGATAGCTATATTTTCTTTCTTAATCAAATCATTCAAGGCTTGTTGTTCAAATCTAGTCAGATTATTACAACTTGTCATCTGTATTCTATTAATGACTTGATATATTTCTTTCTCACAAACTGTGAGGAAGACATTAAGTGCTGGTGTAAAAGCTGGTGTAAAAACACTGGGTTTCCTAAAAACCTTAAATTCAGGATCCTGCCTCTCAGAAATATTAGGTCCATCATCAAATAACATACGTAAAAACAAATTACGTGCAAACAACCATAAATGAATCATACAGTCAACAAAATCCACTTTAGCTGCGGGTATAAATGATAACCCTTTTGACAATACTGACAATTCATGCTGTTTTAAAACATGTCTGGAAATATTCCAAACTAAGTTGTGGCTGCCATCCCCCACATCTTTTTCAAGGAACAGTTCTGTTGGACAGAAGGGGGTTCTTTGCATTTCTGCCCTTTCTGTGTTTCATTGTCGAAAGAGTATTTCCTCCCCATATGAATAGGGAGGGGCAGAATCAGAAAATCCAGCTGAGACTGTGGGGGCAGTATCTTCCTTCTGACCACTGGATCCAAGTCATTGTGGGTAGCTGGTTCAGTACCTTTGGTAACACCAGGACAGTCCATCATTGGTGTGGAATACACCAAACTCTTAGGCTCCGGTGAAGTCACTTCAGTGCATAAATTCCCACCCATGTTCATGGTATCCAGGGGGTCAACAATAGCCCCCTGCACAGGGGCTGAAACTGAAGTGGATGATGCCAAAATCCGCTTCTTTGCCCCCTCAGTAGGAACAGAAGAATCTCTATTGTCAGTACGATTAGCAGTATGCTGTCTTCTAGGCCATGCAAAGACATGCTGGTTATGAAAATCATTGATGTGCCGAACCAGCTTTTTCTTCTTCACATTTAGGAGACGTTGTTCATATGCATTCACTTTTTCTATGATGTCATTAAGAAAAATATCTGAAGCATCCAGTCCCAAACATTGTGTCAGCTCACACTGCTCTTCTCTAATCTCTTTGGCTAATTCAGCCTCAACAGGTGAGAAGTACTCGATTAAAAGTTTCAAATAGGCACAAACCGTGTCCAAATTGATCTTCTGACAACTGGCCAAAAGATCTGCATACGTGTTCCCATAGGTCGGCATGTTCAAGACACGCAGGCCTCTGGGTATAACATGATGTTCCAAACAAGCCTCAAGGTGGAATCGTTGGCATTGTAACCTTTTAAACTTGTATAAATTATTCTCAAGATTGTTTGTCACCTCATGAGCCTTATTGTCCATGGTACACACAGCATTCTGATCAGTGCCCAGTCGCAAATCCCCTATGCACAGAGGATTTTGTTGAATATTCAAAAAAATTATGTAGTCTGTTCATTACAGGCAGATTTCCCAAATCTGAAGCATCTTCTGCCATAGCTGCAAACAGTATGAACAACAAAAACAAACCCAACTGCAGCAACCAAACAAAACTGTAAAAACTGTAAAATTCCCCAAAGCAGGCAGAAGACAGCTCGATATGTAGCTAAATCCAAAAACTTGATGAACCAGCAAGTAATCGTACCAAAAAACTTTATTGCAGAGAAAGAAAGTTAGCGCTTTCACGGTAATACCATACTGCTTCTTCAGATAAACATGAATGGGGACAGAATAACTTATATACAAATGACATCATTTCAAACAGCTTAACAGCCAATAAAACAAACATTCATGCAGCCACATTCCCAGCTTAAAGGCATATGAAGTCGATAATATTTACTGGCATAAAATCTGATAAAAAATAAAGATAAAAACATTAACAGAAATAAATAAAACATGAAAATATTCATAAATATATAAACAAAAAGCAATAGACACCCTACAGCCATTTATTCCTTAATAAAGGCTTAATGGGGACATGATCATTCAACCCCATAGCTAGGTGTGCCCCCAATCTCAAGATCCACTCCAACTCAACCACCTCAGTACACGTCACTATATCACCACCTCGCAGACCTGGACTGATCACACATAATACCTGGAAGACAAAGTTATGTTCAGGGCCAGTAGACAAAACATGTTTCGCTAAGGCACTAAAATCATATTGTGTCTTCATGTAATACACATGGTCCCTAATTACATGGTGTAAATATGGTGAAAGATATAGTTTCCAGGAACTGGCATATTTTACAGACTGACAGTAGGTGTATATTAGCAGATGGCCCTATATTTGTGTATAAGAACCACAGTAATTTAAGGCAACAGTTATGTTTTCCTAGACATGTGTTGTCTGGATACCAAGCTTTGATGGGTACATCTAAATGTCATAAATGCAATTTTTTTTCAGTTTATAGATGAGTCTAGGTTCTTTAGGCACCCTGTCATGGGCTACTTGTGGAAGTTGAGGGCATCTGCTGATTGCTCCACCAGGAATGTGGTTTCTTTAGCACATTGTCAGTGCTGTTATAAAATCTATGTTGGTAAGACCAACAGGAGTTTAAAAGAAAGAATCAGGGACTGCATGAATGTTTGTTTTATTGGCTGTTAAGCTGTTTGAGATGATGTAATTTGTACATAAGTTATTCTGTCCCCATTCATGTTCGTCTGAAGAAGCGGTATGGTATTACCTTGAAAGCGCTAACTTTCTTTCTCTGCAATAAAGTTTTTTGGTATCATTACTTGCTGGTTCATCAAGTTTTTGGATTTAGCTGCATATCGAGCTGTCTTCTGCCTGCTCTGGGGAATTTTACAGTTTTACAGTTTCATTTGGTTGTTGCAGTTGAGTTTGTTTTTGTTGTTCATATGTTAAGACAGACATGAGAGTGTTACTGCAGTAACTGTGTCAGCTTATCTACTCCAGTATTTTAGATATATCGCTATTTTCATGGCTTTTTCTCCCCATTTTGTCAGGCTTGGTCCAAATTCGTTGCACTAAGGGGGTCTGAGCCTACCTATCAACTGTCTGAATTGTTGCAGTATGTCCAGGTTTATTGCTCATATTTCTGGTCTGTTCTACAGATTCATTATTTTTATATCCCTGGTAAATCACTGTGATGATCTGAAGATTTCTGACAGTAAATGATGACATACATTTCATTTTCAGAACTCACATCCTTCAGAACATGTATGCTGAAATACTCCCTGTCACTTTGGCAACATTCTACATTTATAAAAACAATATTTAAAATATGTCCCTAGTTTTGGCCCATTGTCCCCCCACTTGGACAGCTTTTGGTCAGATTTCTTTGCACTAAGAAGTTGAGAGGTGTGTGTATGTATATATTTATATATATATATATATATATATATATATATATATATATATATATATATATATATGCATTTCCATACATATATTTATGTGTATATGTAAAAATACAAAACCTGACTGATTCTAAGGATTCTCTTCCCTACTGTTGAATGACTCTGCTGCATGATATGTTTGAAAAAGCATCAGCAATTGTTGCCACTCAAATGGTATAATAGTACATTGCTCTGACTATAGTGTACACGGCCATGGGTTTGAGACTTGGTGGGCTGATTTTTTTGTTGCTACGCAGAAGAGTGGCTGATGGAAACAGAGTTATTAAAGCAGTTTTAAGCAGTTGTAAGTGGGTATGTGCGGGTTTGCATGAAGCTAAGTGATACCAATATACTGTTAAACTATTAGGTGTTTAAACCATGTAGGTTTTGCTTAGCGATGTTTACCAGTGAACAAATCTACCTAGCTAAGCTACCTGCTGCTGAGCATTCCTGTTTGAGCAATTCTTAAACTTGCTAAGTATAGCTGAGCATTGCTAACCATTGCTCACAGTTCATTCTTTTATCACACTAATGACTTTATTTAGTAAGTGTATATGATTTCCATTACATGACATGGCTCTATATGCTTTAATTACAGTAGCAAGGGGTATAAATATACTCTATGTGACACGTGTATACATGGGTGGTTGCACATGTTATATGCACTCACACTTCCAGTTTCCACCAGCTACACTACCTTGTGTGACAAAAAAACTTACCACATATTTTAATACTAAAATAGTGCTTTTAACACTGCTTTCCCATGTAAAATTGGATTGCTTGTTGTAGTACTCAAACCGTGCATGCCAAGCTGGGATTCTAACCACTACACTATCTTGGTTTTGGGATTTGAGTTGTATATTTTTATTTATCTCCTATTGGATATTAATATTATATGATTATATTAAATGGAGAGTATTGAGGTTTTCGGCCATGTCATTGAGGGCTGCTGTCATGACATAATGGCATACATTTCATTTTCAGACTTGTATCCTTCAGAACATTCATGCTAATGCATAACCTGTTTTCTATCAACTTTCTGTCTGTCCTCTGTGCAGATGGGATGACACCAGTGATCATGCTGTGGTTGTTTACACTGCAGAATGGGTCTGAGACCCCTGCCTGTGTTCCTGAAGGATGCATCCAGGACTGGTATCAGGTTTGGAGACCTCTATGTGTTGCCTTTAAGAGAGTATTACAGACCTGCTTTCTGATCCTGAGGAGAGGGGGCAGGTGTTGTACATGCACAAGTGTACCTATGCGGGACAGGGGGTGATGTTTACACTTTACTTGTCTGCAGCCAGTTGCCTATATTGATGGCATAAGTATATGTGGTGTTATTGACCACTACTATAGAGCAGTGTTGCCTCTGAAATTGCAGACACATGTCTGGAAGGCCTACTGATTGGCCTTGATGGATATATCCAGTTTGCACTCAAAGACAGCCTTAGACTACATCATCTGTGACCTTATCTGCTTGTGCAGAACAAGGTGACATGGCTGCCAATGAGGCACCTGTTCCTTCTTGGGCCATCCTGCAATAATTTCCACCTATGATGGTAGTTGTGTATTGCTGCTGTCCACCAAAGGTGTTCAGCCTACCTTGAAAGGGTTGATGTTGTCTTGTCAGGTATTGCTGAGGCCATACAGCTCTGTAGGTGCCCACATAGTATTGTGGTGTGGGCTTGGACACTGCTGCTAGTTCCAACATATGGGATGTCCTTCATGTGGGCCTTTCTCCTTTTCTTTGCCTGTGCAGGGGACATTACAGAGGAATGGGGGATACAGCTTCACAGACAGTAGGTGGGAATACCTCACAGGACAGGACATGTAGAGACAGCCCAACAACATGGGGGACAAAGCTCCAGAATTGGGTACAGATTGTATGTCATTAGTGCTGTTATACACATGGAGGGTTGCTAGATTGGCAGAGTTCATCTGGACATGTATTTACAGAGTGACTTGACATCTGACAGTGATACGCCTCTGACATACCTCTCAACTGGCATGTTGTCCACAAAGTAGCCAGAGATGTGCCTGTTGCATTTGATCTGTTCCTCGAACAATGTCTTTTTTTGTGGGGTTGGTGGGATAATGTGAGGATTGTAGACTCTAACTGTTGACATCCATTGGTGTTCCAGACATCATATCCTTCAGTGATGTTATGTTACAACAACACATGTAACACAAACTACTGTTTCAGTTTCATTATGTGTGATATGTCCCTCTTTCCAGCCCCCTCTCCCTCAAGTACTTCATGCATTGTCCAGATGTTCTGCACTATGAGGTGCAGTGGTATGGTTTATCATTAATTAGCGACTGCACTCCTGTTATCATCCTAGTATCCTAGCTGCCTCCTGGCCATGGTATGAGGCAGTGGCCAGGATTATGCTTCCACACCCTGGAAATTCTGTGGAAATCTGTACATATGACAGTTATGTATGTCTGGCCATTGTGAACAGACTGCCAAGACTGTGTAGCAGTGTTGTGTGTAGATGTTTGTTGGGCTGGGTAGGGAGAATAGCAGATGAGTGTGCCATACATCTTTTACGTATCTGACTGTGCATGCTGCTACAGCTGCTGGTGGTCTATCAGGGCTGTATGCTGGTAGGGGCAGATTGTGAAATGTCCTGTAACACCTCAGGATTCCCAGTACACTGTAATTTTGGCCAGTATATGTTGGTGTAGTGTGTGACTGGCAGTCAGGATATGTTTGTTCAGACAGTCGTTCTACTCCAGAGTTCATTTTGGGTACTAGTATGTTGCTATGACTGTGGTGCAAATGTTTTTGGGTGGACATTTTTGCACCACTCTCTGATTTTCACTACAGTTCCATCCCTGTAGTGCATGCTATATTTGAATATACATGGGTAATCGCCCAGAGCTGATGTGAGGGAGTATCATGTTGGTGTTACTGTGCTTTATAAGCTGCTGGGTGACATGTCTGGCAGCTGTCAGGGGATTTCCATTCTGTTAGATGACTGCAGTCATACATCTACACTGTCCAGAGGCCTAGTCACTGTCCAGATGCATGGCTTATATGTTTGGTCTGTTCCCCAGACAGTTGCATTCCTTGGCTAATCAGTAGGATATAGGCGGAATGCAGTCAATAAATGCTACCATCCATTGGTGTTACTGACTTCATATCTCTCAGAAAAGATATGTGACAAGAAACATGGTAACACCAGCAACTGTCTAAATTTATAACAGCAATATGTCCAATATACCCCTGTGTTTGGGCCTCTGTCCCCCAATTATGTCCGGCTTTGTCCAGATGTCATGCACTAAGATGTTCAGAAGTAAGTAGTATCATTATTTATTGCCTTCTTTCCTGCTACCATTCCAGTGATGTCATAGACCCCAGACATGTAACAAGGAAGTGGCCATAGATATTAGTCCTGTGCCTATACATTCTGTGGGAAACTGTACATTTGAGAAGTCTGTGTATGTCTGGCCATTGTTAATAGACTGTCAGGATTGTGTAGCAGTGTAGTGTGTACATGTTATTTGGGCTGTGTAGGGAGGGGGATGCATGTGAGTGTCATTGGCCCTTTCTAACTGACTGTGCATGCTGCTCCGGTTTCTGGTTCCCTATCACCTGTATATGATTGTAACTGCAGACCATGACATGTCCTGTAACACCTCAAGATTCCCATTACACTGTGACTTGGGGCAGTATATGTAAAGGTAACGTATGAGTGGCAAATGGGATACTGTTGCTCACAAAGTCATTATACTGTAGTGTTCAGTTTGCTTACTGGTATGTCGCTGTGACTGTGGTAGAATTGGCTGTGGTATGCACTTTCACACCAGTGTCTGTTTTCCACTAGGGTTGCATCCCTATAGTGCCTATTATATTTGCAAATGCATGTGTGCAGCCCCAGTGCTAGATTTGAGTGTGTTATGTCAGTCTGATTGTAGTTTGGACGTTTCTTGGTAGCTGTGTGTAGTTTCCCTAATCTTGTGTTATGTCGACGTAGTCATAGTATGTCCAGTTGTCTCACTGATATCTTTGGTATGGACCCCATAACTGTTGTGTATTCCTGATACATCAGTGGGATAATGTGGGGATTGAGGTAACTAACTAATGAGAAGCAATTGAGTCCAGGACTTATGATATTTCAGTCAATATATGCTAGGACATACAGTGTTATTACATTAACTTTCTCAGCTTATCTAATCATGTATTTTGGACATGTCCTAATTTTCATGCCTTTATCCCCCCGCTCTGTCTGGCTTGGTCCAGATTCATTGCACTAAGGGATTCTGAGCATACCTCTCAACTGCCAGGATTTTCACAGAATGTCTAGATGTTAGGCCCATACTTATGTTTTGTTCCACAATTTATTTGTATTTGGCTGGTAAATCACTGTGATGATCCAAGGATTTATGTCAGTAAATAATGACATAACATTTCAGTTTACATCCTCATATCCTTCGATAATTGTCTGCTGAAATGTACCCTGTTGCTGTAGCAAATGTCTTCCTTTCTAACAGCAATATTTGAAATATGTTCCTATATGTGGCATATCCCCCCCATTTTACAGCCTTTGTACATATTTTTTGCACTAAGAGGTTGAGAGGGATGGTTCTGAGGTATGACTGCACTGTATGTTTTATACACACACACACACACACACACACACACACACACACACACACATATATATATATATATGTGTGTGCCTGTATTTATGTGTGTGTGTGTGTGTGTGTGTTTTCCCTTCCTTTATATATTTGTATATGTATAAGCTCTGCCATTATGTATCTGCATGAGAATTATCAGTACTTTTATTAAACACACACACACACACACACACACACACATATATATATATATATATATATATATATATATATATATATATATATATATATATGTGTGTGTGTGTGTGTGTGTGTGTGTGTGTGTGTATGTGTGAGTACATGTCTATATAACACACATGAATGCTTCCAGAGTTTTTTCCATAATGTTGTGTGCCTCTATTGCATGATATGCTTGAAAAAGCAACTCGAAATCCTACAGCTTAAATGGTGTAGTGGTACATTGTGCTGACTGTAGTGTACAGGGTCATGGGTTTGAGATTTGGGACAGATGCTTTTTTTTTCATTAATGTTAAATGACCAGAATGCATGATATGATTGTTAAATCATCACAGATTCTCATAGCTCAGATAGTGTAGTAGTATGTTGCTTTGATGGTTGAGCACAACATCCCATGTTCGAGACTTGGCAAAGCTGACTATTTCGTTTCTATGCAGAACAAGGTCTGATGGATACAGAGTGATTAAGGCATTTGTAAGCAGGTTGCATGGGATTGTGTGATGCTAAGCAATGCCAAGCTATGGTTATTCCATTTTAGTTTCACTTAGCACTGCTTATTCCCACTTACCCATGGGCTAATTTTCTTTAAAAGAATAGAAAAAAAGGGTGATAGGAAAGTGGTGAAAAAAGGGGCATGCAGAGGGAAGTACAGTATGTAAGGTAGCTAGGGATGTGCAGCACGGGTGTAGGAAAGGTCCATAGCTCTCCATTTCTTCTACATCAGCAGCTGTGAACTTCTACAAAATTTGGAGGTGAGTTTGGACACTCAAACACCTAATAGAGATGTGAGGACAACAGTAATCTGTTGTCAAGTCAGTTGGACCAGATTTTATGCATCCAGTGGACACGTGGGCGAAATGGACAGCTATGAATAAGTTTTTGTTTCGGGACAGATGTCTTTTTTTTAAGGTGAGTGTGGGATTTTGTGGAAGGATAGTAAGTACATTTGGGGAGGTAAGTGGGGTAGGAAGACAGACAAGACAGGAGACAGGGGTGGTATATGACACGTGGGGGGAACAACTTGGACAGGGAGGGTGGTTTGGAATCAGTCCCACAAGTTGCACCAGGTGGTCCTCAATCTGGTGCAGCTGTCCATCAAACTTCTTTTGGATGCCTCCATGCACCAAACCCTGTTCCTGGCTACAGGTGACAGTTTTCTGTCCTCGCCCACTGCCAGGGCAAGGATGGACCCCATCCCCTGAGGTGGTTCCACCTAAAGATGGTGTAGAACCAGTGGACGAGGAGGTCCAGAGTTGGTTCCCAGACATTCTGAGGCCCAGTGTCACTGCCAGATGAGGTGAGACTAGCAGATCTGCTTGAATCTGCCTTCCTAGACATGCTATGGTGTTGAGGTTTTTCAAAATGTGTTGGTTAGTCATGAAAAACACATTTTCAGATTAGTAATAACAGCATGCATGGGTATTCAAACTGACCCCATAACACAGATTTGAAACAGCTGCATAGCAAACAGAACACATGCATATATGGAACCACAGTAGGCATCATAATGGCATGCAAGTTACATTGATAGCAACAGTCCACCAATGATAGTAATTGAACGGAGGACATTAATAATCAAATGATTAAATTTTTGTAGAAGAATAGGGCACATGTCCCAACAGTAGGTTTGGAGAAAAACATACCGATTGATTATGTGCATGAATTATTGGTGCAGATAGGGTGGGGGAGAGAGAGAGAGAGATGTTAATAATGGTATAGACTTCAATTGCTCACAAATGTCCTGATCATTACTCTACTCATTACTCTCCAGGTATGATGTAATTTTACCTCTACCTGTGGCCTGGGGTTGGGCAGCTGAATGTTTGTACACATTGTATTACTAAAGCCTTCTTAAAGCTAATACATAAATTTCCTTACCTGGCAGACCTGTGGAGGAAATATCTGTTAACTCTACCTGACTGTTTCTACACATATTCCCATATTCAAGGATACATATGTGACACTGACAGGGGTGCTCTGCACTCATGCTGTGTGTGTGTGCTACTGCCATACTCTACCTGGATTTCTATCTGTCACCCTGGGTATTGGCAGTAGTGACCACTAGCCATGATAGCATGACACTTGAGAGACATTTATCGGAAGAAACCACTTGGTGTATGTACTTATCTTGTTGTCATTTAAAGCCTTGGGGTTGGACAGTGGAAGTGTTGCACACAGTGTATTAGTATAGCCTTCTTACAGCTAATAGAAGCATTTTCTTACGTGGCAGACCTGTGGATGAAATTTCTGTTAACACTACCTAACTGTTTCTACACATATTCACATATTCTTGGGTGAAATTATGTATGCAGCTTACTACCACTCCTGGGATTCAAACTGTGCCTGTTTGTGTAAAAAGGTACAACTATGTTGTGTTTCATTACAATGAGCTATTGAGGAACTTCTGACTCTTGCTTGACTGTTTTCTGACTAATACTGTCTTGGTTGGAGCATCTGATCTTGTAATTCTGACATTCATGCATAGCAGATAGTTCTTGTACTTTGTATTAATACTTTGACATATTACAATCTGGAAAGCAATGGTTAACACAAAGCAATGCTGTAAAGGGTTTACACTATAATACTTTACACATTACTATTCAGGGATCAGATCTTGGTGCATGGAACATTTCATATAGTTGATCTCCTGTTTTACAGTTCCACAGTCTTTGTCAGATGAGTCTCAATTAATTCATGCTGTCAGAGCCATAGTTGCTGTGCAGAACCTGTACACATTTAGAGTCATACCACCAGATACCAATGCAAACACAACAGTCTGGGGATTTTAGTTTTATTGAAGGGTACTGACACTTTTATTGATAGATATCCTATACATCATTATTACTCTACTAACATTTTGTTTATTCATTACACACAGTACACATTTTAACCTACTGGCAGTTGACATTCTACTCCTTTCTATTTATTTGCTCTGAATACTGTAAGCTAGATTTGAACTCACCAGCCTCCCGGCACAGCCTTAGCAACCTACTCTCATGGGCGTCTATGTTCACAGTCCTCTCATCTGCAGCTGTACAGGAGATAAAGAAACATTTATGCATACCTATTGATCACATACGCAGGCTGGACTTTGGTAAACCCTAATTGATACTGATACTTACACACTTCTGGGACATTCTGTGCCCATGCATCTTGGGTCCACTTGTCCAAGAGCTCTCTCTTCTTATGCTTGACATCAGAAAAATGGTCCCGGACCTGCTCACCAGTTCAAGGGATGCCAATAGCACTGGTGAGATCACATGCAAGATGGTCCCAGGCCTCAACTTTGTATTATGAGCCCTGGTACTGACACTACATCAGTCTCTTCTCATTGTCTTTCACTAGGAGTCCAACCATGACCCTGGAATCCTGAATGCTCCAGTACTGTGTCTGAAAGCGCAATCCCTCTCCTACACCAGCCATATTGCCTGCAAAGATGAGCTACAACTGGTTATGGTGGTATTCCTACCGGCATGGTTTAAATAAGGCCAAATTGCCACCCTTTGCCATCATTGGACCATTTTAAATAAGCTGAGCTAAGCTAAATGACGTGCAAACCTGCTTAGCTAAGGTTGGCTGTGCTTAAAGGGTCAGATGTTGAGCACTGCTTACAATTTGCAAATCTGCTTAGCTGGGCTACTTATTGCTTAGCATTTACATTTAAGCAATGCTTACTCCACCTTAGCATAGCTGAGCACTACTTAGCATTGATCAGATTTCATTTTATAGAGTATCAGGATTGTGGGATTAATTCATCATTACTGATATATTATAATTTTATGTTTACCTTCCATGACATCCCACATGTACTTTTATTACATTATATTCTTGTGTAATTATACTGTATGGGGCACTTGTGTTTATACGGGGGTTTCACATCTTTTCTAGACTGACACCTCACTTTTGGACCTGCTACACTACACTGGTTGACAAAAAACAGTTGCTACATAATTTAAGCTTACAAAAAATAATTTTAACACTACTTTCCCATAGAAAAGTAAGTTGCCTATCTTGTTACTCATACAGTGAATGCCTGCATGTAAAGCTGGGACTCTAACCACTACACAACTCAGCTTGGAAATTTCACATGTATATTTGCATTTATCTCCTATGGGATGTTTAAGCTATGGTCAGTGGAGGGCCAATATGCACACCCTCTTAGCTAGGCTTAAACATTCCTTAGCCTAGAAAAAAAGTGAGTCTTGTTGTGTTCTGACAACTAATTGAGGATTGCAATCACGAAATAATGACATTCATTTGGCTTTCAGGCTTCTATCCTTCAGGGACTCCTGCTAATATATATATCCCTGTTTTCTTTCAACTTTCTAAGTGTGTGAGGGCAATTTTTCAGATGTGTCCCTATTTTATTGCCACCCCCCCCCCATTATTTGTGCCTTTGTCCACATGCATTGCTTTCAGGGAATATTGGCATACATTTGCTTTCAGACTTCTACCCTTCGGTAATTCATGCTAATGTATGACCTGTTTTCTATCAACATTCTAAGTTTAGTGGGCAATATGTGTATTGTGTCAATTTTTAGGGATTTATCCCATTATTTGTCCATTTACACAAATTTCCTGCTTTAGTAGGTTGCGGAGGTGTTGTACAGTAATTTGGCAGTGCAGGGAGTGTGTCACAGAACCTATCACACACCCCCTACATTGCGTTCTTGCTGCCATGTTTATTTCAGTGCCTGCAGACACTGAAATGATCATTTATTTAATTTCAGTGTCCGGAAACACTGAAATACTGACATACTATTAGAGTAAATCTCTAATATTATGACAGATCAATTTAGAAAGTGCCGTACGGCACTTTCTGAGTGCAAGGGGTGTGTTCAATGCCTATGCACTACTTCACAGTTCATGTCTGTATAGGTAGAACAGCAGTATGCCTTCATGAATATATAAGGCATGTTGCTGTGCTATACAGACACAAACCACTCCGTGCAAGAATAGTGATATTCTTGCATGGAGTTTATTGAATCCAGGGGAATGAGAAAAATATGAAGCAAGGTAATTTGTGTCATCAGACTTCATAATAGTAATGAGAATTGAAGCATCCCATATGGTATGCATTAAACAATGCAGCATGTTAAACTTATAAGAATAACTGGCTCCTCATAATACTATCAGTTTTGCTTTCTGCCATGCAGTGGAGCTAAGCATGCTTGCATGACGAGAACTGCATTTCTACAGTTGAAGGTAAAGCTTCAGTTTTTGCCATAATAGGTGAAGTATCACTCAACATTCTTTCTGAGGACATAAATATAAGGTTTGATTTATGAGCCAATTCTGTCCATTTGTGTAGTGTGTGAATCTAATTTTGACTAAATTAAATGTGTGAAAAGGGTTTGCTAGGACAGTGGTGAAAATGGGGGTGGCAAGCAGAGGTGAAGACACAGGGGGGAGGAATAGAGGAATTTGAAGGATGATGGAAGAGAACTATAGCTATCCACTCCTTTATACTCTAATAGTATATTTGTACAAATAATTGATAAGTTTGGATGGTACCCACATTAATGGTGTGTGAAAACTTAAAAAAAATGCGTGGTCAATTTGATCAAACCAAGTGTGTCATCTACACACAAATGATAAACATAGAACTATGTATGAGGTATAATATTTTATCTGGGAGAGGTGTTCATTTTTTTTTTTTTTTAGATAGAAAGAAAGAGAGTGAGAGAGAGAGGAAGATGGTTCTGAATAAGAGGGCTAGGAATGTAGGAAAGATTAGGTAGTAGGCTCAGACATACAGGACAGACAGGGATAGTGATGGATACAAAAGTGTGGGGAACACAATGCTTGGGGTTAAATATAGGATATTGGGGGTGCATATCTATCCATTATGAGCACAGTGAGAATCTAGTCTTCACCCTCTGAACAGTCATCACTGTCTCCTGTTGCAGATCCCTGGGTCAGTCCTGGATCAACTTTGCAATTTAATGCAGGACTTCTCCTGCTTTGCAGATTTGTGCACCAAAGTCCCTACATATTATGTCCTTCACCAGCTGTGTCAGCTCCTGATGGGTGATGAAACTGCCACCTCTACTAGTACCAACAGAGAGCACCACTGCATGCAGTTGGGGCAGGAGTTTTGGAGACAATTCTGACTGTGACCCAGATGTGTTGGGTGTTTCTGCTGCCTGTGGTGGTGCAGCTGCAGCCACCCATGGAGGTTTGGATGGCCAAGTCACAGTTGTCAGTATAGTTCCCTGTGCTGATGGTCATTTGCTTTGCAGCAGGAATTATGGTCCAAATGTCATAAAAATGGAGAATTTGGTTTGGGAAGAGAAAACATAGAAAATGTCATAAATACCATGTCATTTTAATATATCACCTTCCATTCATATGGCCACAAACGTATGTTATTATTTGTCACATCAACATATGAATGTGAAGCCATACATGTGAGTTAAACTGCACAGTAATCTCATCAGTACTGTACCCACTAGACAATGAGTTGTGTGACTATTGCAGATATACTTTATGCCTTCCAACTCATTATGTGAAAAGATTGCAATGCTATCCTAACTTACTGATTGTAGAATAATAAACTATCAGGTAATACATACTGATTGCTGCTGCTTGGATATAAACCCACACACAACTACATTGACAGAAACACTGGCTAATGCACTGTTGCAAGATTTATTTGAGCTGGTATGTATGTTTATTATATACAGAGTATGCCTACTCATTTGTGACTGTGTCAGACAAATGTAGACTGGTGCCATCAGAACTGATAAAGTAATTTCAAATTCTGACCTATTATTAAATGGCTGTCATTCATACCTGAGCTATATTTACCCCATGCCTCTTGTAGGTGATATTATTTCTTCATTGTTTATTTAGGTATGAAAAATAGCATTAAGACATTGCCATGTGTGCTGTTCAGTGTATGTACAACTGTTGCACAGTGACTACATCAGCTTCCATTTAATGATGATATCTCTATTGCAGTTCAAATGATATAATGTCACCTTTAGTCATGTCTTTGTGATGGTTGATGGCGGTCATACCTAGACCATTGTCACAAACAAGTATGACATCATGTCAAGTTTACTTTAATTTTTGCATAACACCTTGTTTACACATAAATTGTAAACACTGTGTATGATAGTTCCTGGGACTCAAAACCATGACAAAAGAAACCTGAGTACTTTTGTTCTGTGCATTAACTGTTAATACCGCAAGTGAACTAACATTCCCAAAATGTAATTTGAGGTTTACAATTTTGAACATGATCATAGATAGACTTAATTCTGACAACCATGTTACTGTTGCACATTGAATTGTTCCTTTAATGGATTAATAATTTGAGGTATGTATGTATTCCTGTGGAAAACTTTCCATTGTACTAATTCTTGTAATAGTCGTAATGGTAACTGATGCATGCCTGTCTCAAGTATATGTAGTTTACATTACTGGGGTGGCAACAGGGAATTTAAACCCAAACTATGTATGACACACACTTTCCAGGATACCAGAAATACTTTGTATTTGTTCCTTCAGGACCACATAGTACACCTCAAATTGCCCATGCCACACACAGACACACACACACACACACACACACACACACACACACACACACACACACACACACACACACACTTGCTCTCCTTTAACTATCCCCACCCTTTCCAAATAATTATGACTGTGTGACCTAGGATTGTCTATGTCAGAAGCACAGAGTGGACAGCTAATAATTCCTTAGTCAAATTATGGTTTTCATTAGGATATGTAGAATTACACTTTGTTTTAGTCTGCTTATGTTCAGCAGCATTTTTAGTTGCACTGCCTATACTTGCAGTAATAGTGGTGATAGGGAGTTATTACAGTCCTAATATGTGTGCATCATTGCCTGCTCAGCCCCTTGTTCAGATGATGTTGTGATTGCCCTGATCATGTTTGGGGTTTCTGACTTGGGCTACATATGTCTGATGCATAGTAGTGAGTAGGCTGAGCATGTTTTGTAGGACACACTGTTTTCTTTTTAGTGTTAAATTGCAGCTATTAAATTTGTGTGCTAGTTACCTATATTTACTTTTGTAGTTGTGGGATTCTTTAAGTATGCTTGATTAACTATTTATGTGTATGATGGTGACACTGCTCTACACTGTTTGGGTATGTCTGCCATGGGCCTGCTTTAACATGATGCACAGGTTGCAAACATATGCAGGAAAAATACTTTTATGCTATTTAAAAGCTTTGATGTTAGTTTAGTCTTTATATTTTGCATACTGATAACATCCCTGTATAGTTGATCAATGTATTATTACTCATGTACAGTACAGAAATATAATGTAAACATTTTATCTGTTCATCAATGGTTCATCAATCACCTTTGATACTGCATCTGAGAATGTTGTAGTCTTGGGTTGCCTTGCATCTGTTGCTCGCAGTAGCCAGCCAGTACATAGGTAAGTAAGAGCTGGTAAGTTTACATGCATCATCATTACTGGTTGTATGTGTTTAGCTCTTTTTTATTTTATTAAGTGGTGAGTGTGTGCCTCTTAGTGCCATAGCATATTGTCCATGCCTCTATCTGCCATGATCATCCCCATATATGGGTTCCTCATCTAACCCCTCATCTGTGTCTGCTGGCCCTGCCTGTGGTGCTTGAAGCTGCAATCTCTGTCCTGGGCCTCCCGGCCTCAAATGTTTCCTGAGTTATGATGTTATGTAAAATGGCATAGACTGTCAATATTTTGACAGATGCAACAGGGATATACTGCAGGTTGCCTCCTGATGTACTAGACCTTGGAAGCATGACTTGAACAGGACAAATACATACTCTTTGATATCCCTAGTCTGTACATGTGCAGTGTTGTAACTTTGTTCATTGGGGTTGTGTCGGTTTCATATGGCAGTCATGAGACAAGGTTTCAGTGTATATTCTGCATCTCCCAGTAGATGTCCTTGTGGAAAGCCTTCTTTTGAAAATGTTAGGTCACACTTGTGCCATATGTGAGAGTTAGGTCACACTTGTGCCATACGTGAGAGTCATGGAAACTGCTAGTGCTACCTGTTTACACATTAGAAATAATACTTTATGTGTTACAGACCTCATGACAGCTGATGTGCTGGTAGCCTTTCTGTTCATGTACCTCCAACCCTGCTCACCAGGTACAGCTTTTATTTCAATATGGGTGCAATGTATGTCCCCAGTTCCACAGTAAAATGTGCTATGGCATAAAAAATTGTATAGTGGTTGCTGTCTCCTCTGACATACATGGAAACCAACAAAATCCAAACCACCAATATGGAACCATGCAGAGGTAAACCTTAATGAAAAACAACAAGTGCTTTTGTGTTCAAAACAACACTTTCTCAAGTTGTATAAAACACATTCACAAAATGTAGTTTAAAGGTTAATTGAACAATCACATGATCAAAACAATTACATAATTGAACAATTAAGCAGTTAAATAATTCAATGAGCTACTTTCCTTCTAAGCAATTTCAGTTTAAGACTTAGAAGGAAATATTTAATTGCTTAATTGTTAAATTATTTAGATAATTGTTCAATGAACTGTTAAACTACACTCACTCATTTTTTACCTCTGCATGGTTCTATATTGGTGGCTTGTACTTTGTTTAGGGTAACACCCATTGGATTTACTCACCTCTAATGTTTTTGTTGTTGTTATTGTAGATGTAAATAAGATATACTCACAATATATTACAAACCTGCATTGAGAAATTGGTGTTGTATTCCTGAGGCAGAGTTCTGTGACACCCCCAATGTGTCTGTCCACTATGGGTCTCTGAAAAGTCCCTGTAGCTAGTGTACATAATGCACCACATACCTTATATTCCATTGCAATGGGTTCTTCACAAATCCCATGGTGCCTCAGCTGAGGACAGTAGATATTCACTGTTCTTTCATTAGTATCCCTGTTTATCCTGTACTGATTCATTATTTATTTTTCAAGTAGTCCATGGTAGCTCAAATGTGATCTGATCACCCTATACCTTCTATGCTGAGATCTGGCAGCAGCATCTTGTATTAGAGCCTGTTTCATATATAGGTTTATAATGGCTGCAACAACTCCTAACATATTTAAAGTATCCTTGTGGCTGTATTCCAGCATGTCTTGGAATTAAGAGCTGAAGCAAGCACAGTGTGTAGACATTGTTTTATAGCTTTCTGAATTCCTCTGCCATGATTATTTGCTTTGTCAACATGTACTTCATCTCATCATTTGCTCGTTAGTATATTTGGCCACCGACCCTTGGTATGCAGCTGGCACAACATGTACTGCTGTATCCTGAATTACAAACTGCTCACTTATCTCGCAAATAGCCTTAGCACAATGTGTAGGTATTCTTGAATCTCAGCCATAGTCTGATATAAGAAACTATTATATGTATGTCAAAACTAACCCATTTTGACAAAGCAGTGTAGGAATGATTAGTGACATGCTCATGAATTCTACCAAATGACATCCAAAATAAATGCACAGGGAAAATAAGAAGGGGAAAGTGGAAAAGAAGAAATGGGTTACAAAACTATACATTCAGAATGTATTTGGTCAGTATTAATTTTACATAGTTTGACTAGATAATGATGTGCCTCCTTATCTAAACATACCTGGGGTTTCAATGAACTGTGTGTAGGCTTAGGGCAAAGCCTATATGGAGTTTACATGTTTGCACAGTGAGCAACAGTTCTAATTACATATGCATGGCATGCACTGCAATTAAACATAAACAAGCATGATTTTATGGCCAGCAGCTGTGTTGCCAAGAAACTGTGTAAACAAGCATGGACACCAGCAGACATGTAAACCTGTTTACCTACAGGGAAACTTGGTCTGCAGGATTGCACAGAAAGGCACAGTGACTACCAAGATTTAATATAAAGCAATATGTACAGTTCTAACACATTATATGAAAATGTGATCAGTGCAGAGTATTGTGGAAGCCTTTTTGGGAATACTGAATAAAAATTGTATACATGACCAGTAAGGCTACATAGACTGCATTATATAAATAGTCAGGGGAAGTTTGTGTGTATTGAAAAGGGACACACAGATGAATTGTAGGAATAAACACTGGGGAAGAGAACAGGTGAAACATGGTAATGTGAAACAAATGAGGGCATGTCAATGAAGACATTTGAGCATGAACACTAATCATATATCAACATGACAAATTATGGACTGCACAGTTGTTGTATATTATGTGATTGTCACACAAGGGGACATATCAATGGAGAACATTCTTTGTGATATAACCATCCTGACATGAACAATTGAGAAGATATTTATCAGGAATGGTATATACAATAGGGGTAGGTGCATATTTTGAGGCTGTGCAAAATGAGCTGCCTGAATATGCATGCAATGTCAGCACAGATCTCAACCAAGCAGGATACATACTAACAGGCTAATGGACAACAGTAAACAGAAGCATGCACAATCATAGGCAATATCAGAATAATAACACCAGTAATCCCATGTCTTTGACATAACATATGTGATTGTGAGTGATCATAGATGGTTCTGCAAGAACACGCTTGTACAACTATTATGATTTGTCAACAATCTGTGTTGGGAATCAAGCACACTTTCCTCAAACTTTAGCATCTCTTGGAGATGTTAGGAGGGAAACTGTTATATCTGTATTTGAGATTATGAGTAATCCTGGGTAGTTGACGGCAGTGTATGGCATGTATATGGCACAATCCACACTGTCATGAATATAACCCATGCCATCAGTACTGTCAATCAGCTATGTATGTACTGTGAGCATCATAGAAACACATATGCATCTTGTATAACATTTTGATGTGGGTTCTGCACTATTGATCACTAATATTTACAAAACAAAAAGAATACTTTGGTATGGCCAATAAGATGTGTTGGAGCTAACTGTGGCACATGTGGTACACTTGAATAACTCATCCCTGGAAGATGTGTTGTGATGTACATGAAAAATGGTGCATTGCACTTAATTATTGGTGTGATAAGGGCTAAGAACTATGGAACAATAATGCCATTTAATGTGGATGTCCTGCACATACTCAGGAGTTGTGTTACATACATGGGAGTAGTCACCACTGTGGGCACATACTGGTGGATGTTCTGCATGCCATCGATCTGAGTACACAGGTCACATACCACTTGCTCTGCTCATAGGGGTATGCTGTCTATATTATAATTAGCTTGTGTATTTGCTTTTATAATCCCCCCATGATTTTTCTTCATCTGTCATGTCCGCATGGCTGTGGCAGCAATCCTTTGTATGTGTTAATTCTGTCTATATTATGCCAGTATCACACTTGGATTTAATGATTGTTCACAATCTGCAGTCCTTCACAAAGCTGGTTAGACAAATGATTTGTAAGTCATTCTTGATGTCTGAGGCTAAAATAATGAACAGGAAAAGGCCTAGCATAGAGCCCTGAGGTATGGTCCTGATCACTGGACTCCAGATATAGGTCACTTCACACATTTTAACATATTTATTTGTCACATATGTGATACAGTGGTCTACTCACTTGATTATATATGTGTTTATGGGCACTTGTGACAGTGTCTTAGTAATACCTCAGTGTAGATTTGTGTCAAATGCCTTGGCCATGTCAAGTTATGCAGAATATTAGTGTTGTCATCATGCATGCTTTTGTTGACCTTCTTGAGGATATCAAACACATGTAAAAGGCATGATACAGGGTGAACAAATCACACATACTTTTCACACACACTTGGGATATTACCTGTCCTTTTAGAAAAGGTCCATGGTGACTTGTTGGTCTACCTCACAGATGAGGAGTGTCAGGATAGGTCTATACATGCATGCATCAGGTGATGTGCTCTTCCAGTCAGAAGGATACATGTTTATGTACACCCTTGTACATGAACATATTCCGTCTGGAGGCTGTGTTGAAGTATGGATCCATCTTTGTCTGGTAGGTGCATGTTTTGAATCATGCTGTGATGTTGTAAGGGCCCATTGATTCTGTGTTATTAGCCATACAGAGCACACAGATGAATTGTTCTCCTTAGAAGAGAAACTGAGTAATGTGTGCATGTGTACTTTGGCTGATGGCAGGTGGCAACAGGGGAGTGACGTGAGAGAAAATGTCAGATTGCAAATTGTCTATTTCCTCTGCTTGGCTATCTTTGGTGGCATCCACGTGTAGATCTGTGCATAGTTGTGTATTCCAGTTAACATTTAAAATTTATTGAAATAAATGATTTGTAAAAAGACTTACATGTAAAAAATCCCTATATCTGTATTAAGGAATATAGCAAGATTATTGTGTGTATGTTTATATTTGTTAGATTGCATTACATATGCCACTGCCCATATAGGACATGTGCACCACACCATGACAAAATTAGCAGTCAGAAATGCAGTTGTCTGGAGATGGCTTGCAGACACTCATAGAAGGATTTTGCTTCATGATGTCTGCATGCATTTTTGACATGAGTACATTGTCCACTTGTCTGCAGAAAGGATGTCAAGTGGCCAGTGGAAAACAAAGGATGCATGGAGCTATGTGAAAGGTTCCCCAAATGGTATTAAAATGATGAGCTTTTCTAAAGATCGTAAAATGACCATAATGTACCACCAACCACACACACAGCAGTAGGCTGGGCCTGATTTGAATGTTACAGCTGTGTAGGTATAGAATATGTAAGCCATGCAATATCACAGTAGCAACACCACATATGTTTAACTGTAACACTGTCATGTTGCACTTTATGGAGTATGATAACTTCACTGTATGCTAAGGAGAACATGCTGAGAGGTGTGTAGGGCATGGATGTGGCATTGCATGCCTTGTGTAAAATTGTCTGAAAAGTGATAGTTGTATGCATAGACAAAGAAGTTGACCAGTCTCAAATTAGAACACTTATATGTGTAGGTATAGTAACTTGCAAACACAGCTGTCATAACACATATTTGTCTTGAATACTGTCAGACTGCAGATTACACAGGATGACATAATCATTGTATGTTACAATATGTTTGGTGGATAGTTGCACATAGCTGTGGACTCACATATCATTCTAAAATTCTCACCACAGTGATTTTTAAATGTTCCCACAGGTGGCTGCAGTGTGAATAGAACCTCTACCTAAATATTTACAGAGCACAGCAGTTAATGCAAGTACCACAGCACAAGTCTGACTTGAAGAGTGTTGGACAACAGTTTATGAGTGATGCCATCAGTGGTGTCTGGTGAGAAGAGGATAGTACTAGTAGTGTCCCATATGCAGGTGTGAAATGGTTGCTTGAATTTCAACCAACTGAACAAACACACACACACACCAGTTGACCACAGTGAGATTAGAAATCCTACCAAACTAGGTATACCAGCTAGAGAATTCAGTACTTAATGCAAGCATCACAGCACAAATCTGACTTGTGCAATGCTGCAGGATACTTTATAGTGGATGTCATCATCATTGGATGTTTGAGAGAAGATCTCATGACGCCTGAATTAAATAAATGTGAAGCATGTAAAGGGTCAAAATATTGGTATTCCATGGGATTGTATTGATGACTACAGGGGTGTTTCTCACACTCAGTACTCTCCAAAGTGCTGACTGCCATGTCTCTCTGCTTAGCGTGTTTGTGCAGAGGTAAGCAAACATCAGCTAGAGAAGTCAGAACTTAACACAAGTACCACGGCACAAGTCTGACTTTTACAATTTTGCAGGGCAATTTACAATAGATGACATCATCATTGGATGTTTGAAAGAAGATACTGTGAGGCCTGTATGAAATATGGCTAGCCATGTATGACTGTCAAGATATTGAAGATCTGCATGATACCAGACTGATGAGTATGCAAAGTGTAGTATTTGCTGTTGTGCTTTCAATGTGCAAGTATTCTTTAAGAGACAGCTTTACAAACTATATGCAAATAGATGACCACATTACTACAAGTATTGGAAAAGCTGAATGCGCATTATTGGTATAAAGATATACATGGTAGATAAGAAAGCATTTGTTTTATTTATTTCTGTAGTGTAGTGGATGAATCCTGTTTGCATGATCAAATTTTCACTTACCCGAAATTTAAATGGACAAGATGACTTCACCAAAAACTTACTATCATGAACACTTGGATCACTGGAATTTTACTCCCTGAAAGGAAACACTTGGCCACCATGGTGAACTTTGCCCTTTTCCCCACTGTAGTGCATTCTTGGAGTTGGTATATTTACTTAGGGGATGTAGGTGGTGCAGCACCCTCATGTGGGGGAGGGGGGTGTGGGAGACAAAGCCCCCCATTTGGGTTTATTTATTTGCTTCGCTCTGTTTATTTTGTTATGGTGGCCAAGTGGTTCCTTTCCTGGAGTAAAATTGCTGTGATCTGAGTGTTCATGAAAGTAAGTTTTTGGCAAAGTCATCTTATCCTTTAAGTTTCTGGCCGGTGAAAATTTGATTATATGCAGTAGAAACATAGTTGTGCCTTCATTGAAAGTTGGGCATCGGGCTGGCAACTTGGCACTGTAAAATCCACTGCCAATCATGAATGGACCGGAGTTACGCTGTGGCAACCCTAACCGGGAAAAGCCGAAAGACTAAGAAGAAAGAGAAGAAGCAATAGCTATGTAGTTGGTATATTTGGGAACAAGTACTGAGAGACTAAGTTTCAAGTGCATGGGTACAGGTAAGACATGACTACAGTGTAAATTTGTCTTCTTTCCTTAAAAAGTACCTTCCCTTTAGTTGTGCTTTTAGATGTACTTTCACAGGATGAATACTAAATGGGCAGTCAATGTACGTAATACAATTGTGCACTTTCCATAGCATACCAGAAAGTAGCTGGTTTGTGTGATTGATGGCAAAGTATTTGCACATGTGAGATACACATTTATATTGATTTCCCTGTTTGCGTGTAGTTAAGCGAAGAGCAAATGCGAGATTCTGCTTCACTGATAAAATTACAACAGTTATAATGGTTTGCTTACCTCAGTGCAAACACTCTAAGTGGAGAGACATGGTAGTCAGCATTTTGGATAGTACTGAGCATAAGAAACACACCTGCTGTTTAGTAGACTCTGTGGCAGCAGGTGCATGTGCATTAAAATATTTATTGTTAGCACAGATGATCCAGGGTTCTAATCCAGCTCTATCTTATACATTTAGATATGTATGAACAATATAATGAAATAGCTCTTTATTCTACTTTTGCTGTGTGTTACCTTAGCACAGCATGTTTAAGCAGAATTGCATGGAGGTAAGCACACCACTGAAGAGCCGTTCACCATTGCTCAACATTGATGCACTATGCCAAACTCTGCACAAGCACAGAGGAAAAGAAGTGAATGGTTTCATTGGGTTGTTTCCACTTATGCATGTTATGTCTGATTCTATTTTTTGAACAGATTAAAGATGGTAAAATGGGGTAGACAGGAAAGTGCTGAAATGGGGGGGCAACCAGGGAAAAGCAAAGGGAAAGCAATATAGCAATGTCCAGGAGTGAGGTAGGAAAAACACATAGCTATCCACTTCTTCAACAGTGTAAAATGAAAATATATATAGGATATTAACTGAGTTTAGACTGTCACCTCAACAAAGACAGGCAACAGCAATGCAATCAGGTTGTATAGCCAACTGGATGAAATCAACTGATTCAAAAAGACACTGGTGCAAAGTGGAAAGCTATGTATGGGATGATATTTTTTTTGTGGGACAGGTGCCTATTTTTTATTTTTTACTTCAGTAAGAGAGGAATGTAGGGTAAAGGACTTAAGATACTTTTGAGTCAGGTAAGTAGATGAGGAAGTGGCTGCAGACAAAGAGGACAAACAAGACAAGACACAGGGACAGTGAAGGAGACAGAAGGGTTGGGGGACACCATGATTGCAGATAGGGAGGGGACATCAGATGTCCATGCCCATCAAACATGGGGACAGTGAGTATCTAGTCCTCACCTCCAGAAATATCATCACTGTTCCTTTATTTTGCTGGCTGCTGGAGTGCTTAACATCTTTTTCTATGGATCATAATAGAGAACATCCTCTCCATCTGGAGTAGGTGTACACCAAAGGTGATGTGTATGACTCTATGCACCAACCTGGCTACTCCTGGTGGTTGACAAAATCCCCACCTCTGCCCCTACTCCTGGAGGGTACCACAGCACCAGCTGTCAAGATAATGCTACCTGATATGGAGGGCATGGGTAGTGCAGGGGCAGCAGAGACAGTACTGTCAGATATGGTCCCAGATGTGCTGGGTGTTGGTACAGGAGCAGGTGGATAGGGGGCAAGCTGAGCTACAGTGGTTGGCCTACCTCCCTGTGCTGTAAAGCAATATGTGAGTTGTCAGAAATTGATGAAATGAAAATGTTATGACCACACATATAAAAATAAAAAAAGAGATAAGAGTTGAGGTTTAGGAACATCATTTGTGACATACATTGAATTATTACAATATAAAGAATGAATTTCTATTTTTACATTTAATTATACTTCTTAAAACTACAAACTATAACTGATGATTGCTCAAAGTAATCCTTAAAAGTCCATATATGGCTCATATGCTTGATCAAATTATACAGATAAATTTAACAGCAGGGCATTTATGCCACTTCTGTTGAAATTATTATGCAATATTTTTTAATGTAAAATGTATAAAAGTATAAAAATGGACCTACCACGACAGTAGAACAAAATAATAACATAAAAACTTTATTCGAGTGGTAAGTGCTTTCATGCCCATTAGGGCACTTCTTCAGGCCAATTAAAAACAATAATTGAAAGCTCTTTATATAGTGATGACCCACTGATAAAACAGGTCACATGACTAAACCAATGAAATCATTTAAATAGATTGCTGGCATTAAGAAATGGTTTTAAAGGGACTTTATCATTTAGCCCTGAGTGCCTATCAGATTGAAATCTGATAATCCATTGTATTTCATGCTGTTCAGTGACATTTTTAATATCACCAAGATGCTTACTGACATTTAAACATTCTAACACCCTGAACTTAAAGGAATGAGATGATGCATTGTCTTGTATGTGCTTAGCCAAAGCATTTCTTAAATCTAATTTCCTAATGGCTGTGGTATGTTATCTCATTCTCTCTTTTAGCATCTTGTTTGTCTTCCCTATATAGAAGGAAGAACAGCTGCCACAGCATGCTACATATACCACATTTTGAGTTGAGGAATCAGCTCTAGTCAGTGTTAAACACTTAATATTTGAAGACAAAATCTTGACACACAATGAATGCATAGTAATCTTACAATTAATGGACTTAGTCTTGAAACATAACTTCCTCTACTTTAAGGGTGAATACTTTCATCAAATAAAAGGTGCAGCCATGGGTGCAGCATGTGCACCAACATATGCAAATATAGTTTTGGCAAAATGGGAAGAAAAGCATATGTTTAGTTTCATTTACAGCAATAAATGGCTGTTATATAAAAGATTTCTGTATGACATTGCATTTTTTGGGGGCATCTGAAGAAGATGTCCCTGAATTTATGAAATTCTTAAACAACAGTACTAGTTTTTTTTTAATTTACACACAGAATAGAAAAGGAAAAGGTAGATTACTTATATCTAGTGATTTACAAGAAAGATAACACATTTAATTCTCAGGTATACAGGAAAATCACATACTCGAATTCCTATCAACACTACAATAGTGCTCACCCAATGCACCAAAAGAGAAATTTGCTTAGGGGGCAATATATAAGGTCGAATGACATCCAACAATGAGGATTTTATAGAGAAAATGGGAGTTTTAAATCGAATGTTCAAAGCAAGGAAGTACCCGGATTTTTTAATTGAAAAGATAGGGAAAGAATTATTAGAGGGAAGACTTTGAAAAATTAAACCCATATTGGGTATTAACAAAGAAAACAATAGACAGGGTGAACCAGATGAGAACTTTAACAGAGCTTTAGTAATTGAATATAATGCAATGTAGATAATAGATTGTCAGATAGGCAGCCTCAAATTCTCCCACTGGTTTCTTTTGTCTTGTCTTCCCTGAGGCTGGAGGGATCATTTGAGTAGTTTTATTGGCTTGGCTTGTAATGGCCTGCAGACTGATTGTCGAGTACTTAACTTTGAACCTATGAACCTATGAACATTTAATTGGTTTGCAATACTTTTACTCAGAATGCCTGACTGCTAGTTTTTATATAGATATATAAAAATATAATTTTAGTCTGATTATAGGATATTTCAGAGTATGTTTATGATATCTGTCACAAATTTAAGATGATAGGTGAAAATAGTTGTCAGCTGAATCTCTGAAGACTAAATGCATAGTGAAAAGTCTGTAGTATATATTCAATTGCATTGTAATACAGAAGCATGGAATAATTGTAGATATTGATTTCCAGGCTGACAGGCACAGAGAAAAATTAATCCTAACTGCCATAGACAAACATGCACCATGTATGCCTCATCATGCACTTTTTTAAATTTTATGAAAGATGTGTTAGAATCTATTTTTTAAGTGGGAAAACTTGAATTGCAGTAATATAGTTTCTTAAATACCACAAGGAGGCAAAGGTGCCCGCAAATAGAACTAACCAAACACAAACCAAAGGTACCAGGAGGTCTATAAAAAATACATAAAGCTGTGGATCAAGCAGGCAGTTGTTTAAAGCTCATAAACGCACTACAAATCCTTAGCGTTTTCATCCCAAGGATGATTGTAATAATACGCAGATTGACAATAATGTTAATATATGTGGGAGAAGATACATCTCAAACTGGTTAACTCACTGTTGTTCCTTTTTAGAAAACAAACATTCTAATAATGATCTGAGAATGTTAATTCTGCTACTTACAATTTCAATGTTAAAAAAATTACATGATTTAATTCTAAGGTACAAGACCCTGGTTATTGACAACAGCTATTTAAAAGAATGCATTCTCAGGGGAATTGTACCTAAAGGATTAAGGATATACAAGTATCCAAATAATGTAAAACTAGGTACCATATTTTATGATGAATTAATGAAAATCTTTGACAAAAGTGGACATGGTATCATAAGGGCTATAATTACGGAAAATAATAGGGAAATGGAAATTTTACAGAGGGAGAAAAAAAAAAGCTTAACCAACTTATAGTTGTGGACCTTATGTTTACCATTGAGGAAGAAAAAATCAAGTACTTTAACATTAAAAAATGTAGAGGAAAGATGTGATATGCTATACAAAAGAAAGTGTAGAAAGCTTGATAGGGACTTATTAGAATATATAGACAAATGTCCCTACCCTAAACCTAAGCCAGATTATTATAAACCCAGGCAGGTACAGGGGAATTGCATTGGGATAGAGATTACGCCAGCAAGTGGGGAAAGGTCAATGGTGGTTGTGATGGGCGATGGATTATCATGTATATGAGGACAATGATTATCCACCCAACCATGCTGAACGTGATGACCCTTTAGAATATCCAGAGCTGAGGAGATCAGAGAGGATAAGGCAAAAGACACCAGTACAATATTATCCTCCAAACGGAAGGAGGTATTAAATGAAAAGAACTGGGAAGAAAGTATGGGTGGTAACACATCAGAATATATTAAATTAGAAGGTCAAAGACACACCTTAAACAATTTTAGCTTTTATAATTATAGTAGCATAGATATTACTGAAATGCATTTTGAGTTAAACAGTAAAGGGTTTGAAATGATACCTAGTTGCAAAAGTCAGATATCAGATATTTTAATTGATTTAAAATGTTTTTGAGAAAGAAAAGCTTAGAAATTATGTTTCAAGGTAAAAATACACTTGATACATACAATGATGTTAGGAAGAAAAATACCATCAACTCACCCCTACACCCTAATTAAAGAAATTTGAGGCTGAAGTTGAAATGGAATTAAGGGAATGTATAAAACATAGGAAAGTATAGTTTAATTTAACCAAGGAGGAGAATGAATTAGTAAAATCACTTAGGGACAGCAAATATGTTAGAGTCATGTAGCCCGACAAAGGAGGAGGGGTGGTGTTGATGGACAGCATTGTGTATTCTAGCAAGATGTTAGATATACTAAATGGCACTACCAGATATGTTTGTGTATCCAAAAACAAAATAAACCTAGCATATAGGAAAATAGATTTTGTCCTAAAAGAAATATTAAATGAAGATTTGATAAATCAGGATACTTACAGATATTTAGTAATGGATAGACCCAAAATGCCTTCCATTTTCGGAATCCCAAAAGTTCACAAGGATTCTTGTAACCCCCCCCCCCTTGAGGACAAGTGTGGCTCCTAATGGTTCAAAGACATATCCTTTGGCCAAGTATTTGGATCATAAGCTGAAAACCATTTGGACCACACTAGGGGGGATACTAAAAGACTCTTGGGATTTTGTGAGGAGTGTGAAGGATGATTTATATGATGAAACACTGATATTTGTGACTTTGGACATACAAAGAGGACAAACAAGACAAGACACAGGGGCAGTGAAGGAGACAGAAGGGTTGGGGGACACCATGATTGCAGATAGGGAGGGGACATCAGATGTCCATGCCCATCAAACATGGGGACAGTGAGAATCTAGTCCTCACCTCCAGAAATATCATCACTGTTCCTTTATTTTGCTGGCTGCTGGAGTGCTTAACATCTTTTTCTATGGACCATAATAGAGAACATCCTCTCCATCTGGAGTAGGTGTACACCAAAGGTGATGTGTATGACTCTATGCACCAAGCCTGGCTACTCCTGGTGGTTGACAAATTCCCCACCTCTGCCCCTACTCCTGGGGGGTACCACAGCACCAGCTGTCAAGATAATGCTACCTGATATGGAGGGCGTGGGTAGTGCAGGGGCAGCAGAGACAGTACTGTCAGATATGGTCCCAGATGTGCTGAGTGTTGGTACAGGAGCAGGTGGATAGGGGGCAAGCTGAGCTACAGTGGTTGGCCTAACTCCCTGTGCTGTAAAGCAATATGTGAGTTGTCAGAAATTGATGAAATGAAAATGTTATGACCACACATATAAAAATAAAAAAAGAGATAAGAGTTGAGGTTTAGGAACATCATTTGTGACATACATTGAATTATTACAATATAAAGAATGAATTTCTATTTTTACATTTAATTATACTTCTTAAAACTACAAACTATAACTGATGATTGCTCAAAGTAATCCTTAAAAGTCCATATATGGCTCATATGCTTGATCAAATTATACAGATAAATTTAACAGCAGGGCATTTATGCCACTTCTGTTGAAATTATTATGCAATATTTTTTAATGTAAAATGTATAAAAAGTATAAAAAATGGACCTACCACGACAGTAGAACAAAATAAAAACATAAAAACTTTATTCGAGTGGTAAGTGCTTTCATGCCCATTAGGGCACTTCTTCAGGCCAATTAAAAACAATAATTGAAAGCTCTTTAAATAGTGATGACCCACTGATAAAACAGGTCACATGACTAAACCAATGAAATCATTTAAATAGATTGCGGGCATTAAGAAATGGTTTTAAAGGGACTTTATCATTTAGCCCTGTGTGCCTATCAGATTGAAATCTGATAATCCATTGTATTTCATGCTGTTCAGTGACATTTTTAATATCACCAAGATGCTTACTGACATTTAAACATTCTAACACCCTGAACTTAAAGGAATGAGATGATACATTGTCTTGTATGTGCTTAGCCAAAGCATTTCTTAAATCTAATTTCCTAATGGCTGTGGTATGTTATCTCATTCTCTCTTTTAGCATCTTGTTTGTCTTCCCTATACAGAAGGAAGAACAGCTTTCACAGCATGCTACATATACCACATTTTGAGTTGAGGAATCAGCTCTAGTCAGTGTTAAACACTTAATATTTGAAGACAAAATCTTGACACACAATGAATGCATAGTAATCTTACAATTAATGGACTTAGTCTTGAAACATAACTTCCTCTACTTTAAGGGTGAATACTTTCATCAAATAAAAGGTGCAGCCATGGGTGCAGCATGTGCACCAACATATGCAAATATAGTTTTGGCAAAATGGGAAGAAAAGCATATGTTTAGTTTCATTTACAACAATAAATGGCTGTTATATAAAATATTTCTGTATGACATTGCATTTTTTGGGGGCATCTGAAGAAGATGTCCCTGAATTTATGAAATTCTTAAACAACAGTACTAGTTTTTTTTTAATTTACACACAGAATAGAAAAGGAAAAGGTAGATTACTTATATCTAGTGATTTACAAGAAAGATAACACATTTAATTCTCAGGTATACAGGAAAATCACATACTCGAATTCCTATCAACACAACAATAGTGCTCACCCAATGCACCAAAAGAGAAATTTGCTTAGGGGGCAATATATAAGGTCGAATGACATCCAACAATGAGGATTTTATAGAGAAAATGGGAGTTTTAAATCGAATGTTCAAAGCAAGGAAGTACCCGGATTTTTTAATTGAAAAGATAGGGAAAGAATTATTAGAGGGAAGACTTTGAAAAATTAAACCCATATTGGGTATTAACAAAGAAAACAATAGACAGGGTGAACCAGATGAGAACTTTAACAGAGCTTTAGTAATTGAATATAATGCAAGTGCTGCTCTAATTAGAAACATTATAGACAAAGAATGGGACAGATTTATATCTATTACAGATTAAGAAAACAATAACTAAAGAACAATTGAAAGTGGTATATAAAAATTCATTAAATATTAAACATTTATTAGAAAAGAACAAAGTAGTGGACTGTGGAAACAGAAGAAGAAGACATGGAACTTTCAAATGTGGGCATTGTATGCAGTGTGCTTTCATTGCAAACAAGGAAACTATTTTCTTGGAAAGCAGGAAAATGGTTATAGAGGGAAAATAATTTAATAATTGTGAGAGTCTTGGTCTAGTTTACCTGGCAAAATGTGAGGTTTGCCAGGCATTTTATATAGGGAAGACCAAATGGAGATGGAGAAGAATATATGAGCATGTATATGATATACAAAAATATAAAGGAGACCAATGCCCTTTATAAACATAAACAGGAATACAATGATGCTCACTTTTTATTTTCTGTGTTAGAGAAGGTGAAAAATGACATTATGGGAGGTTTATGGGAGGAAAAAATAGAATACAGAAAACTCTGGTTGCAGGTGACTTTACAAGCTAATAAATGGCCAGGGTTAAATGAATGTATTACTCCCCTCCTCAAACTTAGGGCGGCCAAGTTATAGCAGCATGATGCATTATTTTAAAATCAATGTCTAATAGGTACAAAAAGTATAAATATTTTCCAAAGGAAAAATTTGGTTTTAGTGGATGCTCTATAATGAATAAATTGTAAAGCTGTTTTAAAAAATAAAATCTAAATACTCACTTTCATTGTTTTATGTATAACATCTTTGTAATATTTTAGACATTCTTTGTTTTTAAATCTGTGTTATTTTATTACATGCATTAGACTATTATGTTAATAATGGAAACTGAGACAGAAATTTTAGATAAAGTATTTCCTAAGAAAGCGCTACAAAAAGTTTCTGTTAAAGTGTCATATCAACATGTGTTCAGAAGATGGTGCTAATGCCTATATGATGTCTTCCTATAAGGAAAATAAATATACACGCATTTTTAAATATATTTTTATGATATTTACAAAGGTTTGTGTTGAACTTTTTATTAAAGTGTTTATTAAAGTTTTAAGTTTTAAATTAAACATAAATTTATGGTCAGGGAATAACCATTACTCATTTAATGGTTTTATTCACATGAAGTAGTCTTTTTAAGAAGAAGCACTTTATTTAACGAGCTCCTCTGAATGTCAATTAAATATGCTAATTGGTTCTTGTGGAATTTGAATCAGTTTAACTATTGTGCCAAATCTATAGCATTCCAAATCACTTATGAGTATTTCCACAGCTGTTGGAAGAAAAAGAATCTGTGTAAATTTTAAGAATGTCTTTTTCTGACAAATGCTGTTAACATTAAGGTAAACATCCACATTTTCACTTGGCTTAAGAATGTTATTATAAAACTGTTGTGTGAGGTAGTGACACATTCAGATGTTTGCATTCTGGTATACTATTTGGTCTTTTATGAATGTTATTATAAAACTGTTGTGTGAGGTAGTGACACATTCAGATGTTTGCATTCTGGTATACTATTTGGTCATTTATGAATTATGTGCCAGTGATTCATATGTAACTGTCACCATTTGCATATCTATGCAGCGTACTTTCTATATTTGGTGCTTATTGACATAGCTTCTACTGCAATGTGTCATCGCTGCTTCTGAACTGTAGTTAGGCATTTGAGAGGCCATTCCCTTAACAATAGATTTATGCAGTATGCATTGTATCTGTAAATCCCACCTAAAGTCAGATGCTCTGGTGGAGTATTGACACATAAAGCACTGGCTAAAACCCAGACGACATGAGTTTGATTAATAAGTCTGGTGACTGAGTGTCAGGGAGAATGGACATGCCCATTCTGGTGAGACAGAGGTCTGTACAGGTACAGAAAGAGATTGGAGCTTCCACACTGAGGCCTGAAAGCCAATTGCAATATGTGCAGCTGAGGGGAGGTGCCACTTGTCAACTCCTTGTAGAAGAGGGAAGAGATTTAATGCCATCTGCCTATTACACAACCACATGGAGTTTGCCAGGACACATGTGGGGAAACCATGGGTAGGCTAAAGATACAAAAATAAAACCTAGCTGGAAGAAAGAAAGCAAGGAACCCCCCTCCCCCAGAAGCACTTAGGAACCTTGCTGACTCTGGCTAAAATTTGGTACTAGTCTCTGGGGTTATATTTCAGTGGATGGTAGACCCAGCAAAAGATATGGGACACATGGACAGCTGTCAGATGATGGTAAAGGAGAAAAATAAGTCCAAAAAAAAAAGTCACACTAAAGCCAGTTGTACTTTAAATTTAAACAATATTTTTATATAACTCTTTATGATGATTCCAGAGAGAGATGAGTTTTTATTAGAATGAGAAAGAAACTTGCTTATATGAAAGAATATTCACCCTTTTAAATGCAGCAGTTCAAAACGCCAAACTGTCATGCGGTTGCTAGGGATGCAGCTTATGCATCTGGCTTCTACTCACACTTAAATAGTTGTTTTGATAAGGCAGTTCTTATCTGCAGCAAACATAATGAGAAATTTAAAAACAACCCATACGACAAAAAACCTGTATAAATAAATTATAAAATAAAAGAAAGAAAGAAATTGATTCATGCTTATAAGAGGACTCACTCCACCTACCTTAAGTGCACACTTAAGCAAACTAGTGAAGATCTTAAGGGAAGCATTAGGAAACTCAAAGCTGAGCATGAACTTAAAATAGCTACTTATAAACAAACATAACTACAATTCTTTATTTATGTCAGGAAGTTAAGAACTAACACCCAAAATATTCTGAACTAAAGCATGATAACACACTCTGACTCAAAGGAAACAGTTAATTTTCTTGCTGACAGATGCAGTGCAAATTTTACTCTACCCACAGTTATAAGCTATTCCACAGATTCAACAACCACAGTCCTCTCCTTTAATTACTATGGAACAATTTCTGTCAGTCCTCTCAAAAGCTAAAAACACTTTATGCTTAGCCACTGATAACATACTGAGCTGCCTGATTATCAGTGACAAATATTGCCAAGCTGAGACCCTACTTGACCTCTTTAATTTAACCATCTCCACTGGTTATATTCCTGAAACCTGGAGAACAGCCATTGCTATACCATTATACAAGAGTGTCTCAGGCACAGACTCTGGTAATTATAGACCTATTAGTCTCACTAGTCTCAAATGTAAAGGTATGGATCATATTAAATAAAAGCAAAAAGCCACTTGTACTGAGATTAGAAGGAATGAATGTGACAAAAAGCTGTTAAATAAATTTGTGTTACACTTAAAATTGTTCACATTCATTCCTTCCTGTCTCAGTGCAGCAAGTGGCTTTTTGCTTTTATTTGTGTTTGATTTGCCACTTATTTGCCTTCCATCTTACTATGGATATTATTTCAGTTCCCATTAATGTACATGTTGAAAATCTCTTAACCCTGGACCCTCATCAGTTCAGCTTTGTCAAATAAAGGCCTTGCATCTTTAACATCATTGACTGCTTTGAAAAATTAACCAAGCTCAGTGTAATGGTTAAGCAGTACGTACAGCAAATCTGGATCTGACCAAGTCTCTTGGCACTATTTCCCATGCATACATTTTTGACAAACTTGAAATCTGAATATAAAATGCTTACATTGTCTGGTAGATAGCTGACTGGTTCTCTCACAGGACCCATGCAGTTAGACTCGCATTTCTCTCTTTCGAAAATGAAAATAAAATTACCAGTGGTGTACCACAGGGCTGCCTCTTGTACAGCATCTTTTTCTCAGACCTTTAGGCCAGCAGTCCCGGCCTTTGGTTATCTAAGTTATCTAAGATAACTGTAAATTGGACATTGTTATTTGATTTTTCACTGACTCACAATTGCTCAAACACTGGATTCGACCATGTTGACAACTGGTGCAAGGACAAAGGTCACAAATTAAACATGAAAAAAATAAAGCATATTGTATTTTGGTAAAGAAAACTTTTTCACATGCTACATAGGTGACAAACCTCTCCAATTAGATAAAGTCATAAGGGACCTAATTACTCTGTGGTTGACAATTTTTTATTGTTTGACCATCGTGTCTCCATAGTAGGTCAGAATGCCTTCAATCTGGCTTATTGAATTACCAAAGACATCTATACTAGAGTCAAAAAAATTCTTAATTCCCTTTAACTATTATCTCATCTGACTCTTTATTGAATATAATACACTGTTTGGGATGCATTTATCTACAAATATCACTAAACTTGAGATGCCCAAGAGATTTATAAATTAAAAGAGAAGTGACCTCAAAAATTATATTTATCAGGACATACTGGCAGCAGTCTCTCTGCACTCAGTCTCTTATAGATTATCTCCATGGAGATATGTGTCTAGTCTTTTAAGCCATAAAAGATCCAGCCCTCTCTGTCCCTCCTGTTCCTTCACAGAACAAATAGTATCTCAAGTACATGGTTAAAGGAACTAAACCTTCATCAACAAATAAACAAGGCATGTTGGTATGATAGACTCTTATCCCAACATATACTACTCAACTTTGGAATAAACCCACTAGCTGTTAGGTAGAGAGGCACCCCTTCCACTTTCAGGTAAACATAGATAATAGATAGTCAGATAGGCAGCCTCAAATTCTCCCACTGGTTTCTTTTGTCTTGTCTTCCCTGAGGCTGGAGGGATCATTTGAGTAGTTTTATTGGCTTGGCTTGTAATGGCCTGCAGACTGATTGTCGAGTACTTAACTTTGAACCTATGAACCTATGAACATTTAATTGGTTTGCAATACTTTTACTCAGAATGCCTGACTGCTAGTTTTTATATAGATATATAAAAATATAATTTTAGTCTGATTATAGGATATTTCAGAGTATGTTTATGATATCTGTCACAAATTTAAGATGATAGGTGAAAATAGTTGTCAGCTGAATCTCTGAAGACTAAATGCATAGTGAAAAGTCTGTAGTATATATTCAATTGCATTGTAATACAGAAGCATGGAATAATTGTAGACATTGATTTCCAGGCTGACAGGCACAGATAAAAATGAATCCTAACTGCCATAGACAAACATGCACCATGTATGCCTCATCATGCACTTTTTTTAAATTTTATGAAAGATGTGTTAGAATCTATTTTTTAAGTGGGAAAACTTGAATTGCAGTAATATAGTTTCTTAAATACCACAAGGAGGCAAAGGTGCCCACAAATAGAACTAACCAAACACAAACCAAAGGTACCAGGAGGTCTATAAAAAATACATAAAGCTGTGGATCAGGCAGGCAGTTGTTTAAAGCTCATAAATGCATTACAAATCCTTAGTGTTTTCATCCCAAGGAGGATTGTAATAACACACAGATTGACAATAATGTTAATATATGTGGGAGAAGAGACAACATCTCAAACTGGTTAACTCACTGCTGTTCCTTTTCGGAAAACAAACATTCTAATAATGATCTGAGAATGTTAATTCTGCTACTTACAATTTCAATGTTAAAAAAATACATGATTTAATTCTAAGGTACAAGACCCTGGTTATTGACAACAGCTATTTAAAAGAATGCATTCTCAGGGGAATTGTACCTAAAGGATTAAGGATATACAAGTATCCAAATAATGTAAAACTAGGTACCATATTTTATGATGAATTAATGAAAATCTTTGACAAAAGTGGACATGGTATCATAAGGGCTATAATTACGGAAAATAATAGGGAAATGGAAATTTTACAGAGGGAGAAAAAAAAAGCTTAACCAACTTATAGTTGTGGACCTTATGTTTACCACTGAGGAATAAAAAATCAAGTACTTTAACATTAAAAAATGTAGAGGAAAGATGTGATATGCTATACAAAAGAAAGTGTAGAAAGCTTGATAGGGACTTATTAGAATATATAGACAAATGTCCCTACCCTAAACCTAAGCCAGATTATTATAAACCCAGGCAGGTACAGGGGGAATTGCATTGGGATAGAGATTACGCTCAGCAAGTGGGGAAAGGTC